>NW_011100976.1:0-1883 GCF_000146605.3 Meleagris gallopavo | reverse complement strand
ATGCCTGCAGGTCGACTCTAGAGGATCTTGTAACAAAGGAAATAATTTCTTGTAAAGCTTAATTTTTCTTCTTTTAAATTACAAAATACTTGTAGAATAGTTGTTGATGGTATTTCTTCCCATCCATGCTGCAGGAGAGATGTACCTGGTGCAATTCTGAGACTCAGGTTCACATTTCTCATCTCAACCTTATGACTGCATGTAAGAATTGAAAGAAACAGGTTAATATGCTTTTCCACGATCCTGCTTGCTTTCTTATCTCTTTGTAGTCATTTTTAAACTCAGAAATCAGTGTGTAATGTCTTTGGATACCTGTTGACCTTATGACAGACTAACAAGACATGCTGTGAAATCCTGGGTGGCTTTTTCAGCATTTCTTAAAAGGGGAAATACAGTTTGGCCTCAAGTTAATGGTAGCTCTTCAGAGAATTGCAACCTGATGACTCACCTTGGCAAAACTTAGAAGAAATTTAGAACAAGAATATAGAGATACACTCATTTGTACAGGTTCTGTGTGGTATCTGAATGAGTATACATTTCACTGTTTTTCAATAAACTCTCCTTGCAAATCAAAAATTTTTACTACATCTCACTGATGCCATTGGTTTACCATGTTGCAAGTATACTCTCTTCAGAACTGTGCCCAGTCAAGTCACGCCAAATTATGGAAGTAAAACAGAGATTAGCTACTGAGTTATGACTAAAGGGGAAAAACTGGTGTTGCAGTAAAGAGCCTTGAAGAGCAAGTTTTCAGCAGAAGTTTGTAATACAAGTGAAGGGATGTGTTCACATTGAAAACAAGTTGCTTTTCTTTGTGATAGTCCTGTTTTTATGTAGCATTTAATAACAGTCTGAGGAAAGGAGGCAAATTTCTCTTGCCTTTCCTGTCTTCACCTAAGCTGCTTGGTACAGGAATTCATAGTACACACAGAATGAAGCAATTTGGTTGAAATGTGCCTGACATCAGTGTTATTGGTAAAGTGCATTTTTTATTGGCTATGTTGTAGCTTAAGCTTGGACAGGACTCCCTGCATCAATGGACCTGCTGAGGATAAACTGAATCCACTGACACTGCTAAAACCATAGACTTGTTTGACTTTTTCTGGCTAAAACTACATGTTGTGTTTTCCATGGGGTGAAACTGCTATGTAGTGCAGCTGTAATTAGGGACGTGATTGGGGAAGTGGCTGTGGGTGCACAGCTAGGCTGCATGCTGGGCCTCTGCCAACCAGGCCTGGGAGATTGCTCTGGAGGATGGAAAGCAGAAGAGAAAGAGAAGATCTCCCAGCCACACCTCTCCTACTGCTGTTCTAAATAATCCTGCTCTGTGGCAGGAGAAAGAGGACAACTGGAATGAGCCATTTCTTCTCATCAGTACTGCTCTATGAGGAGCAACTCCTAAGAGGAATGGAACTGGCAGCTTCCCCCAGGCAGATCTGCGGTTTCGTGCACTGCCCAGGGAGTGTGGTGCCTCAAAATGTTTGTGAGAATCCCTCACAGGTTTAAGAAAGACAAAGGAAGTAATTGTTCCCGTCCTGGTCAATGTGCTGTGTGAAGCTGTATTTAATGAGAGTGGGTTTGCTCAAGAAAATCTGAAATACTGTAATTTATTTCACATTACTAATGAGCATTGCAGTAGCTGTACATTTCTAATCAAATACTCTCCATGCTTTCTGTTAGTGTTTTTTGTTACTTCTGCTGCCATTATTTCATTTTTCATGAGAAAAAATCTTTTGTTTAAGACCTAGTTTTGCCTGTGGTTGCCCATTACCTTTTTCCTGACATTTGAAGTTGCAAGAGAACGATTCAGTTGAATCTGCTATAGAAAAATACAACATTATTTCCTTTCTTTTCTTTCTTTTCTTTTTTTCTTTTTTTTTTTT
>NW_011100975.1:0-1369 GCF_000146605.3 Meleagris gallopavo | reverse complement strand
CACACACACACACATTTTTTATTTATTTTATTGACCTCAGTTTGAAAATGAATAAAATGTCTCTCAGTTGTCTATGTCTCCAACTGCTGTGGTTCATCCCTGTAGCAGATGTGCACAACTTTTTTTTATTGCAGCTGCTCTGCTCACGTCTGTCTCGTTGAGGTAATCTGACAGGCAAGTAGAAGTTTATGTTAGATAAACATTATTTTACCTAGTCACTTAGTTGCACATCAGAAATTTTATACAACACGTTTTGTTACTTCTTTCTGTTTATTAATTTTACTAATGAATTTAAAATTGCAGAAAATTAAGCTTTGCCTTCTTGCCTTATAATGAAAAGTGTATGTGGAAAATTGTCTCTTCCATCTATAGCTGCTTCTAAGCAATTGTTGGAAATAGGTGGAGGTATCATTCAAAACTGAAGTGAGTTGTCCTGATTTGTTGTTTCTGGAGATGAATCATTAACAGATGTTTTATAACAGACAATGTCAGAGACAACTTGGCGAGAACTGCATTGAAGTGCTTGCATGAAATCGCTGAGTTGTATAATAATTCTTAAATTGTCCATGCAGATAAAATTGTTTATGTGAAATGGAATGGTTTTCTGTTTGTACACATGCTAAACAGTGTATATGTGACTTCCTTCCTTAAAACTTTTTTACTACTTCTTGCTCAATCTTTTACTAATTTGATTAGTATTCGTCGATTTTATAACAAAGAAGTATTTAATAGCTACCTCTTCGTGGATTTCATATGATATTTCAGGTTGAAAATTGGGCATAAGCTTGGTAAACATGGTTTTGTATGACTTCTAGCTGTTTCCAGTACTTCTTGAAGTTTGATGATTTGCTGCACGCTCAGGTGTAGGTTAAACTTAGCTACCTTTTGAAGATAGCAGTAAACAGGAAAATCAATTACTTTTCATGCCCTTGTTACCTGTGCTGGGAAAGGGGCATAGGCCAGTAACAGTTGTTACGAACAGCTGAATTGTTAGCACTTGTGGGCTTAGTTTAAAAATGACTAAAATAAGTCTTGGCAACAGTTTGGAGCTGCTGTTATGAAAACAGCGATATACAATGAGATGTAAGCCTTGGAGTCTAGAGCCCAGAACAAAAAGCCTATGCATTTTTTTCTTTATTGTATAATGTTCAATTATAGATGCCCCATAGCCATAGTGTGCAAAGAACAAATAAAGAGTTTTTAAGAAAATTTGATTATAGATATATTCAAAGCTATTAGAATTGATTTCAGAAATGCTCTCCCTAACATTTGCAGACCCATTTGGAATTCTGGCTGCAGCAGGAGAGGTAAAGTGATTGTGGTCTCCTAGTGTATACAAAGTGATACAGGCTCTTTTTTTTTTTTTTTT
>NW_011100974.1:0-321 GCF_000146605.3 Meleagris gallopavo | reverse complement strand
GAAAACACTGATCATGTATCCTCAAAGTTTTATTATGCCTGTGTTCATATTGTGTACTCTGCTTTATTCTGGACCAAATTCTAAGCTTAAGTAATTTATCCTATACTATGTATTTTTGATGATCAGAGGGCTAGAGAACCTCACCTACAAGAAAGGCTGAAGAAGCTGTTCTTGTTCAGCCTGGTGAAGAGAATGTTCTGGTGAAACCTCATAGTGTTCTTCCAGTTATTTAAAGAAGTTTATGAACAGGAGGGAGATCGACTTTTTACACAGTCTGATAGTGATAGAACAATGGGGAATGGTTTTAAACTAGAGGACAGG
>NW_011100973.1:0-661 GCF_000146605.3 Meleagris gallopavo | reverse complement strand
CGATATCTTCCGATCTTTTCATAGAATCATTCTGCTAGAAGAAATTTTCTTCCAAATGTGACTTTCAACAAATGTCTTCAAGAAAGGCAAAATAATGGGATTCTATCTTATGATTATACAACTTGTTAAGACACATTAACTTATTCATACCTTCTTCAAGCAAAACTGAAATCTAAAAATACTTCAGTTTGCTTTAAGTGTAGCTTACACATATGTATCATATATGTGGATACCCTCTTCCCTTTTCTACATCTCCCTATGTGACTTTCCTCCCCAACCCCTAAACACCACAGTTTGCAATAAAATGGAACATACACAGAGATATGTACATACATAAAGAAATCTGCTCCTTACCATCACTCAATTCTAATCCTTCATATTCTCCATTGTGTTGGTGTTGATTTCCATCCTCACTATTCAAAGATGGTCTAAAACTGACACAAGCATGCCTTCTTCCGTATCTTCTACCTGTAATAGTCTGATACCCTCCTGTTGGTTTTGGCCATGCAAGTTTGCCAGCTTCTTGACCCATTGCTGCACGAAATTCTAGAAGAAGATGACAAAAAAAAAGAAAAAAAGGAACAAGCAAACAAAGAGAAGATTGCATTAGACAACAATGCATCTTCTACAGTTTTAATCTTTAACTTCAATTTTTCTTTTT
>NW_011100972.1:15493-21823 GCF_000146605.3 Meleagris gallopavo | reverse complement strand
GTACCTCAGCCTTCTCCTCATCTGTTGAAGCCAGTTCTCCTTTTACATTTACCAAAGGAGGTGCACTTGCTTCGGCCTGTC
Source organism: Meleagris gallopavo (assembly GCF_000146605.3). Classification (NCBI taxonomy): domain Eukaryota; kingdom Metazoa; phylum Chordata; class Aves; order Galliformes; family Phasianidae; genus Meleagris; species Meleagris gallopavo. Next base: position 21,742 of record NW_011100972.1, on the reverse strand, counting down.
TCTTCTGGCCAATGTACCTGTAGAATGTCTTCCTGTTGTTTTTCACGTCCCTCGCCAAGTTCAGTTCTGCCTGCGCCTTGGCTTTCCTGATCCCACGTCTGCAAGCCTGGATGGCATCCCTGTATTCTTCCCACATGACACACCCTTGTTTCCAGAGCTTGTACGCACCTTTCTTTGCCCTCAGTGTGCCCAGCAGGTCCTTGCCGAGCCTTGCTGGTTTCCTACCTCCTCTGCCCACTTCGTTATTCAGAGGGATGGAGAGCTCTTGTGCTCTCAGAAAGGCATCCTTGAAGAGTAGCCAGCACTCCTCAACATCTTTAAGGACAGCATCCCAGGGGATCTTGGCCAACACTCCATTGAACAGCTTGAAGTTCGCTCTTCCAAAGTTCTGGGTCCTGACACCACTCTTCGCTAAGCCCACACTCCTTGAGATGACGAACTTGACCAGGGCATGGCCACTGCAGCCCAGGCTGCCTCCAACATTAACGCCTTTAATGATCTCCTCTGCTTGGTGAGCAGGAGGTCCAGCAACGTTTCGCCTCTGGTCAGTCTGTCCAATACCTGGACCAGAAAGTTATCATCAGTGGATTCTTGCAGCTCACTGTGTGGTCTTTCCAACAGAGTAAAGCTAGATCAGTAAGGTTTTTTTTGTTAAATTTTCCTGTACTTTTAAGAATAAATAGGTCAGAGTGCACTCAGGAGAGTGACAGAGGAAGTTCAGATGTTTTGCTCTTCTTTCAGTTCTCCTTAATCCGTGGTGTGGGATGGAAGGAATGATACGGTCCTTGTAAATTGGCACATTTTACTACTTAGTTCAGCAAGATTTGCTCATGACATGAACCCATACTCCATATATTAATTTCCGCTAAGCACATTTTACTTCAGTGTGCTTGTCTTCAACCATTCAGTTCATTGGTATCTGGATCATTTCGAACAGGGATGTATCAGACTGCTTACACTTGTACATAATTTAGATTAATCATCAATCCATTTGTTGCCAATGACATGCAAAATGTTGCTTCATGACTCTGCTTGCAAAGTTGTTTTGTCTCCTCACACTTTCGTTTAACAGTCTGACTGTTTGTACAGGTAAAGCAAATACCACATACTGTCAGAAACTGCTATGTGACAAATGGATTTAAAGAACTGGTTACATTAAGCTTCTGAAAAGAAATCTGTAAAATTAAGCTGTTTAGGGTCATTGATTTGCTTTTCAAACTTGACAGATTTAAAGCTGGAATGTAGTTTGAGACAAAAGAATAACTTTTGAGAATCAGAAAATTAGAATATTACTTTGGCAGTGAAATATATAGTTTTCTGAAAATAAAGTTTTTTGCACAAAACTCATCTTCTGTCAGTTCATCTTTCTATATATCATCTATATAATATAATTAACTGGGAGAAAATTAGGTTATTAGTTGAAAAATCGTCTTTTACTTTGTTTTCATATAGTTCTATCTTAGCAGTTATCTGCACTCTCCAATCTGAACAGTTTCATATGTAGAGCCACTTAGTACAGTCAGTAGTCCTGAATTCGAGACTTCTTGCTTGTTTTCTTGCTTTTATCCTAGTTAGTATATCACTCATGAGAACAGAAGTAATTCTACCTAGGTGATTTCTAAACTATTTCGTACAGCAGATTTCACAAGAGCTGCTCTATTCCTGTTACACTGAGACATTATTACTGCGGTGTATTTACTGGTTTCTCTTTTAAGCATAGTGTAGGTATAATCAATGTAAAACTTCACAAAACTTGCTTGGCACGACACTGCGATCAAGTACACAACATGGTATAAGTGCATCAACACTTTAATGATTATTTAATGATTTACTACTATTACACAGAATCACTACTATGGTAGAAGGGGAATTTAAATAATGTGTCTCTTGATATTTCTGCTGTATGTAATTCATTTCATTTCTTCCTCTTCAGGCTGTGCTGAGTCCTCTTATAGCGATCGCACTGAAAATATCTCAGATCCATGAGAGGACGGGGAGAAAGGGACCCACTGTCATCACCTGAAGCTGTGGAGGATTGTTAAACCAGGGCCAAAAGAGAAACAGCAACGAGGAGACAGGACTTTGCTGAAACGTGTTAGCTGTTTGTGCCTTGTATGGTTTAAAAACTTTTCTTGGGGATAGAGGGAGGTGGAATGAAAAATTCAATGTCATGTCAAGCATATTCAGTTACATTGATCTCCAAAGACAGTAGTGTATTGACTTCTTTGTTTTACCTGTAATATCTTTATTTCAGATAACAATATAACCACAGAAAAAGGCCTTAGCTCCTAAATGTTGCCAGCATTGTGACAGAAAAGGCAAACTGCTTGTTTTTGAATACTGCGATAATAGTTGAGAAATTCTGGTTATGGAGAGAGGGGGAGAAGCTGTAAACAACATGCAAAGACATGTTTGGGATCCTTGTATCCTTTTGGTTGGTTTACACAGACGTATGCAGAACATGTCTGGGGCCTAAGGGCTCTGTGCTAAGCTTTGTGAAGTGTACATTTTCTCATCTGACATCACTTCTCCAGTCTCTCATGTTGCTCACAAATCACGCTGGCAGCAGTGTTGTATACACACTTGCACATGCTTCCAAAGAAAGTGTCATCCCATATTTTTTTACCCCTGCTTTTAAAGCATATCAGTCCTACTTGTGCCTTTGCATTTTCCTGATTTTTGACTCTTTTTGAGGCAGTTGTGCTGTAGAAGCTGATTATGTCCTTGCAGCAATATGTTGGGTATAGAATCTTGGCTGTCTTTTGCAATATTCCTTATGCCAGAAGATGATGCTGGTGCTTATTATGTTTGAAAGACAATTGCTTCAAATTCAGCAATTTTACAGAAAGAAGTTATGATGGAAGTTCTTAAAGTCTTTGCAATAGTCATGTTCCACTTACCACAAAGTGCTAGTGAGGTGTGTAGTGAAGAGGAAATGTAAACAAACAGTAAGGAACTACATACAAATAACTTGTATCATTCAGCAGCTGGACTCAGCTTTTGTTAGTTCTTTTCTTAGAGTGGATCATGAAGTAAAAGTTAGGGAGTACCAAGAGTGAAGAGATGACCTGATATAAATCTGAGAAGGACATCTGGGGATATAGACATCAGCATTTTTCTGCTTATGAAATGATACTGCAGTTCTAGCTACAATACTGTGCGCTGCATAAGAACTCAAAGACTTTATGCATGTGACTTGTTTGAAAGCTTTGCTTCCTTGGGAACAGTGTGGTCACCTGTATGATTTCTTAAGGTGGCTTTGTTCCACCTGTCTTTTTGCAGTGTGTTTCATTTCATTGTGGCTGTCAAATCTAATGCAATTTATATAACATTGCAGCAAAAGAAATTGTTTTTGATTTCTTTGAACACTTCTGTCAAATAAATTCTATGACACTAAGTACACAATAAAGAGAAATGCTATATTTCAGTCTTGTTGGCAAGACACTGCACTTTCAAGCTTCCTAATAAAACTGCTTTTCATACAGTTACACTGTCTTCGTGATTGACTGTAAACAGATGAGGCACTCAGGGATGGGACCCCTCTGCTGCTATTGTTGGTTCACAGTTTTATCAAGTCTGGAAATTGTAAGGTTCCTGTGTTGTTCAGCTGCAATTGTGCTAGCATTTATTTGGACAGTAATTTTCTCTCTCAGAACATGATATTTTTCAGTATCCGTCACTAATTAGCAAACAAGTTTGCGAAATGGAAGAGAGATAAGTAAAGAGAGCATAGTCCAAGAAGGATAGATGCACTTATATACTGTATTAAAGAAACCGAGTATAGTCTCACCTGCCTATTTACAATATATTAACTGTGGTGATGATTTAAGATGAATTATAGTCTATACGAGGAGCTGTAAGGCCCATTTTGGAGCAGTGTGGAATGATGACTGACAACTCACTTAAGCAGTTTACAAAAGCACAATAATTGAGACTGAATTATTGAAAACAATGAGAGCATAATGCCCATGTGATTAGAAACAGCAGCTTGTTTTGAGTAGTCTCAAGGAGAAAGCATGGTTTTTACTATGCAAACTACTTGCATCTGCTCTCCAGCATTGTGTGGTTTGAACTAAATCATAAAATACAAGGAAATTGCCTCCTAGCACAGACAAATGGTTACTACATTTTCCCTTTGGAGCGATGTCCTTCTAAAAGAGTGTTAGTGGCAGCATGAGAAACTCACTGTGTTCACAGACAGCTTGGATGGCAGCAGTGCTCACAAGAATTACAGGATCACATATCATTAGGGCTGAGAGGGACAGTCTAGCCCATCAAGACAACGATCAAAGAATCATGAAATCATAGAATTGTTAAAGTTGGAAGGGACCATTAAAAGTTACCTAGACCCTGCAATGAACAGGGACATCCACAGCTAGATCAGGTGCTTAGAGTCCCGTCCAGTCTGCCCTTGAGTGTCTCCAGGGACAGGGCATCCATCACCTCTTTGGGCAACCTGTTCCAGTGCCTCATCATCTTCACTGAAAAAACCTTTTTACTTATATCCAATTTAAATCTTTTCCTTTTAGTTTGAAACTACTTTCCCTTGTCCTATCACCACAGACCCTAATAGAGAGTCTGTCCTCCCTCTTCTTTCCTGCAATCCCCTTAAGATACTTGAAAGGCAGCTCTCAGATCTCGCCAGAGCCTTCTCTTCTCCAGGCTGACCAGCCTCAGCTCTCCCAGCCTGTCCTCACAGGAGAAGTGTTCCATCCCTCAGATCATTTTTGTCACACTTCTCTGGACATTTTCTAACAGTCCATGCCGCTCCTATCCTGAGGACTTTACATCTCAACAGTGCAGAGTAGAGAGGCAGGATCACCTCCCTTGACTTGCTGGCCACGCTTCTTTTGATGTGGTCCAGGATGCAGTTGTCTTTCTGGGCTGTGAGGGCACAGTGCTGGGTGTTCAGTTCTGTTCTCCCTAGTTCAAGAAAGATTGAGGACTACTGGAGAGTCCAGCTGAGGTCTGTAGATGTGATTAGGGACCTGAATAATCTCCCTTACAAGGAGAGGCTGAGGATATGGAGTGTTCAGCCTGGGGAAGGGAAGATTAGAGGGAATTTTATCAGTGCTTTCGAATATCTAGAGGGTGGATGCCAAGTGGATGGGGCCATGGTCTTTTGAGCAGTGCCCCAGTGACAGAATGAGGGGCAACGGGCACAAGCTGGAGCATAGGAAGTTCTATCTGAAAACAAGAAAGAACTTTACTTTGATAGAGCACTGGAGCAGGATGCCCAGATAGGTTGTGGAGTCTCTGGCAATACTCAAAACCCTCCTGAATGCCGCCTTGTCCAACCTACTGTAGGAAAGCTGCCTTAGCATGGCGTTGCACTAGGTGACCTCCAGAGGTCCCTTCCAATCCCTGCCCTTCCAATCATGGATTCTGTGATTCTGTGACATATGTCTTGTTATCTGAAATTATTGACTGCAGTGGCCTGGATGCAAGTTTTGTTCTGTGATTTTGCAGAAGGAAGGAAGGAAGCATGTAACAAAGGATGAGTCCAAGCTTGTCCTCTTTCCAGTACTTTATGAGTCCCATTTTTATTCCTCACAGCTCTTAAATAAGAGCAAGTCAAAAAGCAGCTGCTTAAGTAAGAGCAAATCTAAAAGCTCTGCTTTTAGAGAGCTTGCAGAAGGGCCTGAGCAGGTTCTTCCACCATGATAGTTCGCTCTGAGGAGTTGTACACCTAATCAGGATTGTCTGTTCAGCAGTCAGGAAGTGTTGTACTAAGGTTTTGTACTGTGTACTTTCCTTTAACCACAGTCACCTTGTATCATACAAGTGAATACATGGCATTAGTTTTAAATACAAAATTTATTCACAAATTCAGTAGTAACATATATTTTGCATAACATATAATTTACATAACATTCAGTAACATATATTATGCTACAAAAATACTCAGTTACTACAAATGTTACAAATTCCAGACAAAAGCTGGTGAATTAGTAGGTTTCCCAAGTCAGCTGTTGTTATAAAACCACAGATGAGGACTTTCAGCCAAAACTCCTTGTGAGACGCAAGACATTTAGGACTGGTAACAGCATGAAGCTCCTTAAAATCGTAGAATGGTTTGGGTTGTAAGGGACTTAATGGATCATCAAGTTCCAAGCCTCCTGCCACAGGCAGGGCTGCTATCCACTAGATCAAGTACCAGCTCAGGCTGCCCAGGCCCCATCCAGCCTGGCCCTTAAACACCTCCAGGGATGGGGCACCCACAGCCTCTCGTGGGCAGCCTGTGCCAGC
>NW_011100972.1:0-498 GCF_000146605.3 Meleagris gallopavo | reverse complement strand
CCGACGACCCCCGGAAAAAAAAAAAAAAAAAGGGAACCCCGAAATAATTGAAAACAGTGGCAACAATCTGAGGTAAAACAAAGTAATTTACTAAATATGGTATCAAGAGAATTTTATAAGGAGAGAGAATGTGAAATTGATGATGGATCGGCCTTACCACAACGCTGAGATGAGAAGCGCAGGCAGAGAAGCGCAGGCGAGAAGCGCAGGCAGAGAAGCGCAAGCGAAGCAGCGCAGGCAGAGAAGCGCAAGCGAAGCAGCGCAGGCAGAGAAGAGAGCATCAGGTGACCTTGCCGGGAGTTATATCTCCTCGCTGACCGCAAAGCCCCCTGGGGAAACGTAGCTGCTCTTCTCCGCTGGACAGGCACCCGGAACTTGAGCATCAGCAGTCAAACCCCCAGTACATTGCATGATGTTATGATGTGGAATACCGATAATGAAAAATCATGAAACCATGACATTCCACCCCTTATTCCACATCACTACATCATGCTTAAT
>NW_011100971.1:0-437 GCF_000146605.3 Meleagris gallopavo | reverse complement strand
TTGGAGCCTTCTCTTCTCCAAGCTAAACAAGCCCATTTCCCTCAACCTTTCTTCATAGGAGAGGGGCTCCAGCCCTCTGATCATCTTAGTGGCCCTCCCCTGGACCCACTCCAAGAGGTTGACTTGTTATTAGACAGTGCTTTAACATCTACTAAAACAAAACAAAACAAAAGAAACAAAGAAAATGAAAAAAAACCACTCAATTAGTTGTCTCTGAAATTTTGTTATGGCGAGGATCTGCCCCAGCACGGTCTTGACAAACCAAGCATAACCAAAGCTTATTTATTTTTTTTTATTATTTATTTATTTATTTATTTATTTATTTATTTATTTATTTTTTATTTTGCCTTCCCGGCTGGCGTCACAGCCCCCAGCCTGCTGGCCTTGGCTGGCTGGCTGGAGTCGTGGCCCCTGTCTGCCCATCTTGGCTGGAAGGC
>NW_011100970.1:0-1034 GCF_000146605.3 Meleagris gallopavo | reverse complement strand
TGTTATGATGTGGAATACCAATAACAAAAAAATTATAAAACCATGACAAGTGCCTGTCCTGAGGTGCCCATCCTGTGGTGCCCGTACCAGGGTGCCTGTCCCAGGGTGCCCATCCCTGGGTGCCCATCTTGGAGTGCCCATTCTGGGGTGCCCATCCCCAGGTGCCCATCTTGGAGTGCCTGTCCCTGTGTGAAGGCTGCAGCCAAATGGAAGCACCCACACCAGTTCCTGCCCAACAGCCAGTCATTCGTCATGCCAAGTGATGCTAATGGATCTCAGAAAAATTGATATTACTAGCTGATCAGTACTTATTAGCACAGGGAAAACATCAAGTGCTGAAACAAATACCACTACCACAGCACATGTAGATTTAAAAATAGAATGAGAAGGCTGTCTATGCAAAGCAGCAAGATAAAAATATCCATATGTTGACATCATTAGGTAATGTGCTGGGACAAAATGAGTAGAGTGAATTGGGAAGTGGACAGACTTTGAAGCAACCACATTAAATAAATTTGCAGCTCCAAAGTGTTAAATGAGAAAAGTAATGTTCAGACTCTGGAAATGTTGAATTAACTGGAAGTCAGGACTGCACCCATTACCATGTGCCTGAGCACGGGCATATGGGAACTGTTGAATCACAGCCTGAATCACCTGAGGCAAGCACTGAGTCAGCCGTGGGAGCACAGGTGAAGGCAATTCACCTGTGTGACCGGAAGGGGTGGAGCCTGGCTCCACCTCTCCTAGACCTCATTTAAGGGCTGACTGACACTGAGGATGGATCTCTTTTTGGAGATTGTTTCTTTTGGAGGTTTTTTTTTTTTTGTGAGCCTAGGACATAGGTGAGTATTTCATTTATTTTTCATTATCTCTTTTTTACTCCTAATTGTATATTTGTTGAGTGTGCAATGGGACTGCAGTGAGCCTGTCTGAGCTGGATGTGTAAACCTTATGCTGATTGTAGAATCATAAAATCATTAAGATAAGAAAAGACACCTAGTTCAACTTGATGATCCTCTAGAGTCGACCTGCAG
>NW_011100969.1:0-2047 GCF_000146605.3 Meleagris gallopavo | reverse complement strand
TTCTTAACAACGAATGTACTCAATAACTGTTATTTTGTTTGTTTGTTTCTTAAACAAACGTAGGTAATTAAAAGAGACACATTACTAAATTCTGATGGCTTCATAGGAAAAAGAGGGGTAGAGTAAAGGACACAGGTAAATAACATAAAAAGTCATAAGAACTTACTATAGCACGGTAAGAAATGAACACGTAGCTCAGTTTTCCACAGAAGAAATTTCCGGATTTTGCTGTTTGGTAAGCAGACTTACATCCAGAATCTAATTGACCTTTACACTTGAAACAAGCTATCGTTAAAAAAAAAATAAAATGCAGACAGAATTTGAAAAATACAAAAATTTCTGACTGAAATACTTGTCAAAACTGTCTTCAGTCTTAAGGCCAACATGCATGACACAGTCACCATGTTAGAGAGCTGCTGGTGTTGACAACTGAGACAGGGACAGCAGAGTGCGAAGACTGCGTTAAGTAGAAAAACTCTGAAAAATGTCATTAGCAGTTACTTACTGTAAAACACATAAAAGCCACAGTTCCTTAAATCTACAGTATGTGCTTTCCTATTTACATGTAACCTAAATGACAATAGTACTGTGGATATATAGCATTTGGCAGTATATGTCTTTAATGCAGGTGTAGACATAATTCAGGATGGTACACATGTATATAAAAACCAGTTAATTTTAAAGTAATCCTAAATGAATATTGCAAATAATGTTGTATAAACGCATAATGTTTTAGGGGAAAAAATACTTCAATGGAAAATTAAGTCCCACATATTGAGTTTGGCACCAGTATATCACTATGTCACTTTCTTTTTGATTGAAGATAGCTCTTTCTGAATCTCACTGAATTTTGGTCGATTCTCGGGATGGTAGTCCCAGCATCTCTGCATTATTTTATATATTTCTTCTGGGCATTTTTGTGGTGCTGACATTCGGTAACCTGGTACACAAGAAAAGGGGAAAAAGTTCAGTACCGAAGAGACAAATATAAAAAGAAATGTGCAAAGCTCATGATTAAAAAATAAACTGAGGGTCAGTTTTACATCTGTTTACATCTGTAATATGAACAAATTCTTCAATACCCTGTAAGGATGGGTAAGTATTAATCTAACCCAAGCTCAGGTATTAATGACATTTAAGTTGTGTAGGGTAAACTGTCAATATGTCTTTCAAAATGCAAAGACCTTTATGTTCATTGTTCTTCCACTGTTTGTATCCTCAAGAGGTTCCCTTCCCACCTACAGTTTATCTGTTTTTTTCCTCCCCCTCATTTTCTTATTTTGGTATTTTCCCACATCATCCTAACGCTAATATTCTTCTGATTTGCTCCTGAAGGCACTCTGCTCTCAAAACTGAAGGAGGTCAATGACTTAGAGATGAACATGAGAATGAACAACCACTCATTTGCAGGTGATAACTCGAAAGCTATAGATGAATGGACTAAAGAGATGTACCTACAGCAAAAAAGGCAACCTCCTAATAAGCAGGAAGTAAAGCAAAAATCCCAGAATGCCTGCAGTCGAAAACCATGAGCTCCTGGCAAAACTCAAGCAAAAAAAGGGAGCATGAAGAGGATGAATATGTTGGATGGAATACAAAGACAGTGGCCAAGCACCCTAGGCTGAGGGTAGGAAAACAAAAGCCCAGCAAGAGTGGAATCCTGCCAAAGATGCCAAAGGCAAGAAGGAGGGCTTTGGTAAGTACACAGGTGACAAAACAAAAGCTAGGGAAAATGTAGGCTTACTGCTCAAGAAGGCATAGCATGTTGGGACACAACATGAAAAAGGCTGAGGAATTGAATGCCTTCTTTGCCTCTGTTGTGGCTAGCAAGACTGGCTTCCAGGAATACTAGGCATGAAGGACAAGAGGAAAAGTCTGGAGCAAGGAATATGCAAGATGGTGGAAGAAGATCAGGTCAGGGAATACCTAAGCACACCGGTCATACATAGGTTCATAGAACCTGATGAGAAGCAACCGCAGGTGCAGATGCAGATGTCACCAAGAGGCCAATCTTGATAGTACTTGACTGATCCTCTAGAGTCGACCT
>NW_011100968.1:0-389 GCF_000146605.3 Meleagris gallopavo | reverse complement strand
CCTGCCTTGGCTGGCTGGCTAGAGTCATGGCCCCTGCCTGCCTGCCTTGGCTGGATGGCTGGAACTGTGACCCCTACCTGCCTGCCTGCCTTTATTGGCTGGCTGCCTTGCATCACAGCTAGTGTTCTGTTGTCAGGGTTCCCGTTTTGATAGCTGTTGGCAGGGAGGTGGCTCGTGACATCATAAAGCCATGGCAATGTGCCCCTAAGAATGTCCCTTGAGAACCAAAACATGGCTGTATTGGGTGACTGGCTGGCTTTGGCGTGACTGTTGCCCTGTTTGTCACCAGTGGGATTTTGCAGGGCTCCACTATAAGGCCATTTCTCCTTATTGCTTTTACTGTTGATTCCAATAAAGATCTGGAAATAGTATCAATCAATTTGTGGATG
>NW_011100967.1:0-309 GCF_000146605.3 Meleagris gallopavo | reverse complement strand
TTGTGCTTTTGTGAACATGCATATTTATAAAGCAACTGAAACAATAGCAAACAAAGTAATTTAAAATGGAGAAAAAATAAGAATAGCTTATTTTCTTATATCTGCTGGTTTGTATACACTGAGAGGACTAGGTGGTGATGAGTGATTGACTTTGCTTTAGTAAATGTTAGCCGTATAGGTAAGTATTGCCGTAATTATGAATTTAAGATGTCCTTAAATGCCACAAAGTGAGGATTTTCTACATGATAAGGTTGCTATGGAAATACTAGTGCCTCTTTTCTGTCTGTTTTTAAATTAAATGAATGAAAC
>NW_011100966.1:0-720 GCF_000146605.3 Meleagris gallopavo | reverse complement strand
TTTTTTTTTTGCAATTTTCACTGTCCAGAAAAGAGTTCTGGAATTCGATACTATGGAGCTGCGACAAAAACAGGGGCAGTTCTCAGTGGAATAAAAATTGAAAAGTTTGAACCAGTTTGTTTCAGAAGATGAATAAGTGATAAAACTGAAACAATGAAGCATGTTTCAGAAGCTAGAACAGGACTGGTGGAAAGTCCAGAGGGGATGATGGGTGGGGAGTGGCTGAGGGTCCTCGGTTGGTTCAGCCTAGAGCAGAGGAGCTGAGGGAAGCCTGATAGCTACTGCAGCTCCTCACAGGGAGTGGAGGGCAGTGCTGAGCTCTGCTCTGTGTGACAGTGACAGGGCCCGAGGGAAAGGCATGGGGAGGGCCGGGGTTAGGGAAAGGCTTTGCTCCAGAGGATGGTGGGCATGGAACAAGCTGCCCAGGGCAATGGGCATAGCACTGAGTTCATAGAGCCTTGGAACACTGGTCTCAGACATTGGGTTTGGTTATGAGTGATGCTGTGTGGAGCTGGGAGTTGGGTCAGTGATCCTTGCAGGCCCCATCCAATTGATATCTAAATACAGTGCCCTAATTTTCAATTTTATTGACTTACTGCAACTCAAAGAGAATTCCAAAGAATCGGAATTATTGCTCTTGCTCAAAAAGGGCAAGAAGGATGCCCTTAAAATCACTGCACTCAAAGTAAATTAATCTAACATAGTTTAGAATATGACCTT
>NW_011100965.1:9322-10843 GCF_000146605.3 Meleagris gallopavo | reverse complement strand
TCCTTGGCAATGTTCTAGGTGACCCCTGAAGTGCAAGGATTGGACTAGATAACTCCATGCAGTCCCTTCCAAGCTCAACCATTCTGTTATTCTGTGACACAATGAATTTTTGTAACCAGCAACTTTATCCCACAGCGCTATCTATAAATGCAATCTTATCCCTGACAAAAAGTCAGTATCCTAATCACAATACTTTAATGTCAAATCTGATGCTAAAGCCTAAACTCGTAGTCCTTCTGCCTCACCCTCACCCTAATCCTAACCCTTGCCCCAGCCCTAAACAAAGTCAACCCACAAAGTGAGCCTGTGCCATGAATACTGATCAGATAACGCTGTGCAGAACACCAAACCCTCTCTTAAAATATGTCTACTCCCTCACCTTGAAAGGCTAATCCTGGAACCCCAATCAGAACATATTGACTTCAAAGCCTTCTATACACATAATCCAATCCCCTCACCATTGTCTTCTCTCCTAGCCCTGCACTAGGCCCCTTGGAGCAGGGAGGGATCCTCAGATCCCAGAGCAGTCACCTTGTGTTAGAAGAGGAACATGAGGTGACACGTTTCCCACCCTAGGCCCTCTAGAGATGAGCCAGGGAGAGCAGTAGTGGGATTAGGGGTGAGGTGAGAGCCTCAGCTGAAGTGCATCTATACTAACAGTGTGGGCAATAAACAAGAAGCACTGGAAGCCATTGTGCAGCAGGCAAGCTATCACCTAGTTGCCATTACAGAAACATGGTGGGACTGCTCCCATGACTGCAGTGCTGCAGTGGCTGACTACAAACTCTTCAGGAAGGATAGGCAAGGAAGGAGGGGTGTTGGTGTGGCTCTCTGTATTAGAGAGTGCTTTGATGTTACTGAGCTTATGGCTGGGGATAATAAGGTTGAATCCCTATAAGTAATAAGGGGAAGTGCTGACAAGGCAGACTTCCTGGTGGGTGTCTGCTGCAGACTGCTGAACCAGAATGAAGAGATAGATGAGGAGTTCTACAAGCAGCTGGCAGAAGCTGTGCGATCGCCAGCCCTTGTCCTCATGGGGGACTTCAACTTCCATGACATATGCTGGGAATACAACGCAGCACAGAAGCAGTCCAGGAGGTTTCTGGAGCATATGGAGGATAACTTTTTAATGCAGCTGGTGAGAGAGCCAATGAGAGGAGCTGCTGCTCAGAAACAGAGAAGGTCTGGTAGGAGATGTGGAGGTTGGAGGCTGTCTTGGACAGAGTGACCACGAAATGGTAGTTTTCGATTGTTGGTGGAGCCAGGAGGGGGAACAGCAAAACTGCTATCTTGAACTTCCAGAGGGCGTACTTTGAATTGTTCAGAAGTCTAGTAGGGGGAATCCCCTGGGTTTCACTCTTAGAGAGTAAAGGGGTCCAAGATGGCTGGTCGCTCTTCAAGAAAGAAGTCTTAAATGAGCAGGAGCTGGCTGTCCCTCTGAGCCGCAGATTGAGCCGGTGGGGAAGAAGACTGGCGTGGATGAATAGGGAGCTATTCTTGAGGCTCTGGGAGAAAAAGAGA
>NW_011100965.1:0-1323 GCF_000146605.3 Meleagris gallopavo | reverse complement strand
AGTAGACATTTTGCCACATTCTGACAAAAATAAATCTTAAGTTGCCAATTTAAATGGTGCAGACATATTCCTAAAATGTATCAAGTCATTATAGCTTTCTAACACAGAACATTCTTTTTGAGTGGGATTTAGTTTGAGAAGCCAAAGCCTTTACCATTCTACTCTGCGCTCCCCCTGGACAGCATAACCTTCTTCCAAAGAAAGGAAAGAACGTTTGGGGACTCTTCCCTCAGTTCAGAGGGAAATATTTGCTGAAGTTTGTAGGACAGTTTCCATCACAGGATCAGAAGTGGATAGTGTCAACTGTCAGGACATGCTTTAATCAAAGCTCAAAAATACCACAGACATGCTGTACTTTAGATCCGACCACACTATCCTTACTTCCTTTCCAAGACACGTGGCATATATTGCAATACTCTTCTACACAGTCTGATGTTTCAAAACACACACTTGTGATGGACAAATGTAGAACATTTCATATTTGCTGACATCAGGATCAGTTACCTCCACATACTGAGCAGCACGTACCCAGCCCAGACACTAGGATGAACAGAAATATATCAGTTGATATTGCTAGTAAAGGAGTGGTGAAAACAAGCTCAGTTATAACATGCCTGCAAAGCAAGGAGTAGATGAAAACTTGAGAGCCCCCAGTTCAGCATCAAAACATACAACAGTCCCCTTTTGGAATTATAAAGCATGGTGCTGCAATTAATGATGATTCTTAATAACCCTAAGAAAACAGCTACTAAAATATTAAGACCTTCAGTAATGCAAAGTGAGAAGTTTAAACACAATTCAACTGTTCTGTGCCTTTAATGCTTTGGTTATTTATAAGAACCGAATTTCATACATATTGTTTAGCATTACTGAGTTCGTGTGTGCCTCGTAGGACTATCAAGTCATAATTTATCAGTGTTCTTTCAGTTGCCCACAATGGCAGCTCGTATGCTTTCCTCCAATAACACACATGCTTTCCTCACTTCTTTTCTTGAGAACATTTTAGTTATGTATGAAGTCCTACCTGGTCTGCTTGCCTTGTCAAACATCTAAAGAAAAAAATACATCAGTGTCTTTTCAATTATACTGTAGGTGAAGGTCTTTAGATTGAGGAAGTGCTGAAGCACTGGCATATGGCAAGCATCTCTGTGATGCCTATGAATTGCATCTACCTCATTAAACAATGGAAGCCATTCGTCACAAATAAAGGACATATGATTGACTTGATAATTTCAACTGAAACTTTGCTCTCTTTCCTCCATCATATGAGGCTTAATGTCAAATATATCCCATCTTAAAGACAGGATCACAAAGATTTTTTTT
>NW_011100964.1:0-528 GCF_000146605.3 Meleagris gallopavo | reverse complement strand
GATTCTATGATTCTATGACTTTCATACTAATACAGTACAGGAGTTTAACTCTCTGTATTTCAGTCAATTATTACTCTTTACCTTATTTTTTCAATATACCTGTGAACATACGAATGTTGACAACTGTTTCATTTCTGTGTTTTTGAAGTTATTTTTTTTCTTTTTTTCTTTTTTGCTTATGTATACATGTGTTTCTTCGCATTTTAATTGATTCAGAAAAGTTCAGCTGAACATTTTATCACCTGTGGAAGTAATATTGTAATGTTGGTGAGATTTTGTTTCTGAAATTCATCACAGAAAGATTCAAAAGTGTCTATACTAATTTTTTGGATGGTTTGATCTTTTCCAGTCTTGTCTGGAAGAAAAGAGAATACAAGGCAGAACATTTACCTTACTGTGCAGTAATTATCTTCTGAGGAAGTAGCCACTTAGAAATGATACCTTTTTCAACTTGATTCCCTCAAAAGGAGAAAAGTGAGTGGTACGTATGAGGCTGGGTAAAATATTGTAAGAGATATGTATAATGAA
>NW_011100963.1:0-446 GCF_000146605.3 Meleagris gallopavo | reverse complement strand
ATCTTTTTTTTTATTTCCTAAATAAATATTTGCAATTTCATGGCTTTGAAAGAGCAAATGAGTCAGACTGGATCAGCTGGTGCAGACAGGTAGAGCTCCAGTGGCCCATTCAAGCTCCTGGATTACCATTTTTAACACTGAATTATGTTGAGCTTGGAGGGCTTATTTAGGAAATAAATATATGTTTTTTAATGCAGCACACAGCATAAAACAAATTCCAAGCCAGTATTTCTATTGCAAAAAATGGGGGAAAAAAAAAACAATCCAACAACCCAACATCTTAGACTTTCAGACAGACTGTTTTTTTGGTGTTATAGCAAAATAATCCAGGCAGAGGTACACACCTGTACTTTTAAAGTTTCCCATGGTGTCTTGTAGTGTTTTGGGATTGTTGGGTTACTTTACTGGAGCTGCTAAACTCAGGAGCAGAGGACCAATCTTGACTC
>NW_011100962.1:0-545 GCF_000146605.3 Meleagris gallopavo | reverse complement strand
AAATAAGATGCTTAAATATCATGAAATTTTCCAGAAATATGTTTCTCCTCTTACTGTAATAGGTAATAGGGTAAAAAAAAAAAAAAGACTTCCTTCTTTTGCAAACATTATCTCCTTTACATAAATCCTCTGCTTCAAAATGCGTAATATAAATTTTTGAACATAATTTAAAAAGATCAACTTTTACTGGCTTCTGTGTTAACAGAAAAACGAGAAATACAGATAAGACAGATCAATTTTTATTATTTCCCATGGTCAAATCTGACACTTTTTTTTCTATGTTTATTTGTTTGAACAGATTCCCATACCATCAGTATAGCATCTTTGGACCATAGTTCATACTGAAGGCATAGGTTAGAGACTGAAAAATAAATCACTCTAAATAGAAAATTTTACAACATTTTGCCACTCTTTATGTGTAAATTCTTTCTCTAACAACTGAACCATGCACATTTTTATATAATATTAAACTGTTCTCCATTACAACATTTTATTGAAGATAAACATTTTTATTTACCGTTTTTAATGAATAGACATTAATAACC
>NW_011100961.1:0-397 GCF_000146605.3 Meleagris gallopavo | reverse complement strand
TGAGCTTTATTAGAAGTCTTGGTGAAGCCTTGTTCTTATAGCCAATATCAGGAAATAATAATTAAATAGTTCTCAGTTCCAAAAAACTAAAATTTATCTTTGACAATAAGTGGATCACAATAAAATAAGTAAAATATTCTGTGAATTGATTAGCATTTTTAGGGAACACCTACATAAGTTATGTCATAGTGGAAGTGTGGTTTGATCAGTACGATTGCATCAGCAGAGAACAAGTTATATTAGCATTCATAGCTGTGCATCTAGCATGGCTACTTTTTTTTTCCCCTTGAAGTAGCTATTTTCTTGATCTGGCATACACAAAATTTGGGTGGGCTCCTTCTTACTTCTGATTTTATTTTACTTTAACTCACAGTAGAAGGAGATGCCAATTAATTTT
>NW_011100960.1:0-304 GCF_000146605.3 Meleagris gallopavo | reverse complement strand
TTTTTTTTAATTTAAAAAATTGCTTAGTTGAAGTAAATTGTATTCATCAATATAGGATAAAGAAAACTTTGCTACATCAGAATTGTGGTGTTGTCGTCGTGTTTTTTTCTAAAGCCCTTGGCACTTTTACAGTTACCATTATTTGGTAAATTTGATGAGTTGTGGCCAATACTCATTTTATAATACTCAATTTTATACAGTGCAGGTGGTTTATAACAAATGTTTATTGGTAGTTACTATTTCTCTAAAAATGATTTTTGAATTTTATTGTCTGGAAACCATTTCAAGGGAAAGAAGGACTTCT
>NW_011100959.1:0-382 GCF_000146605.3 Meleagris gallopavo | reverse complement strand
ACTGCCCATGCCTGTCAGCTTTGGCACCACCAATGCCACTGGCCCTGACAGTGCTGAGGCATCTCTTTCACCCCCTCCCACTACCATCCCCTGAACTGATGGCTCCAGAGCCGGAGAGGGTGGGCGGCCTTCTAGCGGAGGAATGGGCAGCACTTTTCACGGTCAGACGAGATATCCTTGACCCAGTGCTGCCCTGGCTTGAACAGCAGTTGTCACACATCCACGTGCTGTGCCGGTGGCAAATCAACTGGCTAAAGAACATGATCGTGTCACAACTGTGCCAGGTGGGGCTGGACAGGGACTCCCTAGCGCAGTGCTTACAGGGCACGCTGGGACCCATTGCGATGCCATTCACTGAGATCATCATTGAAGCCATCCAGAG
>NW_011100958.1:3466-4227 GCF_000146605.3 Meleagris gallopavo | reverse complement strand
TTTGTAAAGAGCTGCATTCATCCCTAAAAGTACATGAAGAAGAAGTAAGAAGCGCTTAGAACCTTTCCGTGGGCATTTGAAACAGAAAGCAGAATTTTCTTTAACAATTTCTGCTGGCTGCTTACTTCGTTGAGGCAGAGTACAGCTGTATGAAGGACATACAAACAAGTGCCCGTGCTCACTACTGATCGTAGCACTGATGTGACAGCCTTCTTTTGCCCTCTTACTGTGGGACAAGCTGTGAGAACCGCTGCACTGACAACGAATGATGTGCTTTCCAGCAGCCTGCAACTGTGAAAAGAAAGCCTTTCCAATCACTGCTCAAATGCTCTGCTTTCCCTTGCTTTCACTTCATTTTCTCGTCCCTTTGGGCCCTGTTACTCCGGCTCTTGTCGCACAGGGCATTTTTATAGCCCATCCCCAGCTGGGAGAGACTGCTCGTTTCTTACCCTGACCCTGCGTATCGTTCAACGTTTTTCTCAGCAGTTTCCCTTTGATTGCACCCAGTCATCTGCCAGCAGCACCCTGCTTTGGCTGTTTGGGCTGTTTTCCTGCCCACCTTTCCTTCCTGCCTCATGGGTGGTCATGGGTGGTTCATGATACGCTCTTTTAGACGCAGCAGGCAGCTGTCCATGCCTCAGAAATCACAGACAAGTGCAAACGCCTCGATCGCCGAGGCTCGCCGCTTCGGAGCCGCTCCGGCCAGCAGCGCAGCGACCGACCGCGAGGCACAGCGCGCTTTCGCTCGCTTCCTCACTCAC
>NW_011100958.1:2570-3446 GCF_000146605.3 Meleagris gallopavo | reverse complement strand
GTCAGACCCCCACCAGGATGTCTGGCTTGTTGGCCCTCCAACCCTTTTGTTAAATGCAGCAGGAGAGCACGTGGATGTCCCAGGTACCACAAATAACATCTTTGTACGCTTAGGCAGCTGAGTTGTGCCTACATGACAACTCTCACACTGAACGATTTTCAAGCCAGAGCTGAATCAAACTCCTGCTTGTCTTGAAAGAGAGGAATTTCTCAATGGGTATATGATGAAGTTACACAAGCATAGCTGTGCACTGACGTGGGAGATTGATATCCAAACGAAGGATATCATTCTTTGTTTTCAGCTGCAGAAGGTACAGGTCTGCCAGCCTGTAAGGTAAGCGTCCAAGGTGGCTTTGGACATCTTAAATGCCATGGCAATGTTCATGTGACTGAATAATATTCTGAATTGAGATGGATTTCAGTAGAAAACAATATTCAAATTAGGAAATGTCTTGTTGGTGTATTTTGAGAACTACTAGTCTGTGTGGTTTTACTGGCAATGATCCAAGGTTTTCTGAGCCACCAGTGCACTAGGAATACTTGTTACCAAAGCAAGACAGTAAGGCAGTGTTACAATTATCTGATGCACTTTGCTGGTCCTTAGCAGATGAATTTTGGCAGCAGCACCCTGCTTTGGCTGTTTGGGCTGTTTTCCTGCCCACCTTTCCTTCCTGCCTCATGGGTGCTCATGGGTGGTTCATGATACGCTCTTTTAGACGCAGCAGGCAGCTGTCCATGCCTCAGAAATCACAGACAAGTGCAAACGCCTCGATCGCCGAGGCTCGCCGCTTCGGAGCCGCTCCGGCCAGCAGCGCAGCGACGGACCGCGAGGCACAGCGCGCTTTCGCTCGCTTCCTCACTCACGGATCCCCGAGGC
>NW_011100958.1:2108-2550 GCF_000146605.3 Meleagris gallopavo | reverse complement strand
TCGCACAGGGCATTTTTACAGCCCATCCCCAGCTGGGAGAGAGTGCTCGTTCTTACCCTGACCCTGCGTATCGTTCAACGTTTTTCTCAGCAGTTTCCCTTTGATCGCACCCAGTCATCTGCCAGCAGCACCCTGCTTTGGCTGTTTGGGCTGTTTTCCTGTCCACCTTTCCTTCCTGCCTCATGGGTGCTCATGGGTGGTTCATGATACGCTCTTTTAGACCCAGCAGGCAGCTGTCCATGCCTCAGAAATCGCAGACAAGTGCAAACGCCTCGATCGCCGAGGCTCGCCGCTTCGGAGCCGCTCCGGCCAGCAGCGCAGCGACCGACCGCGAGGCACAGCGCGCTTTCGCTCGCTTCCTCACTCACGGATCCCCGAGGCGACGGCGCGGGCGGGCAGCTCTCGGCCGGGCAGTTCTCGCGACAGCGGCCGACGCGGCGGG
>NW_011100958.1:0-543 GCF_000146605.3 Meleagris gallopavo | reverse complement strand
GTTGGCAGATTTCTGTCCGTATTCAGCCATGCAGCAAGGTACTGGAAGAACTGCATTATTTCATCCCGCTCTTCTGTGAGTTTCTATTATTTCCCATGTAAGAACAACTTCTTTGTAATGTCTCCCTTGTAGAAAAATGACATGTTTATGTTCATTGCCAACCCTTGATTTCCAGTGTGTGTTCAAAATAGTTGATGGGTGAAGGGATGCTGGCTGGTTTTATGCTAAGAAGAAAAGCCTCCACAAGTTCACGTTTAGTAAAGTACACTTTTTTTTTTTTTTTGCTAGATGGTCTGCTGGTTTCTCCAGCCTTCTGTACCATGAGGGAACATTTTGTTGTTTGAATTTTTAAAGCTGCCTATTTCCTGTGTGCAAAGGAATAGATTCCCTTACATATGGGGTATTTTTAACTCATGGGATGTTGTAACTCAGTGTAATAACATATCAAAAACAATACTTCTGTGTTGGTGGTTTGGAAGACAGTTGTTTATTCATTAGAAATATTAGAAACGTAATAATCCCATTTGGTAGTTAGTTTTTCAT
>NW_011100957.1:0-418 GCF_000146605.3 Meleagris gallopavo | reverse complement strand
TCCCACAATAACGTCAGTCTTGTTGGCCTTTGCTTTTATTCTGATCCATATGCTCTCAATCCTATCATCAACATTATTAATTTCCACACATTCATAGTCTTTTTGAACATAGAGAGCTACACCACCGCCTTTCCTACTCGTCCTGTCTCTTTTGAAAAGCTGGTAGCCCTTCATCACTGCACTCAGCCGTGGGAGTCGTTCCACCACGTTTCCGTGATGGCAACTATATCATGACTTTCCTAACACACAGTGACCTCCAGCTCCTCTTGTTTATTACCCGTGCTGCGTGCATTAGTATAAAGACACCTGAGCTTGGTCTCCTTGCGAATGGCAGTAACCCTAGTACCCTCATGACCACACTCCGGTGTTTCCACAGCCACCAACCTCCCACCTGCCCTCGTGTTCTTCCTACAAAGGG
>NW_011100956.1:0-659 GCF_000146605.3 Meleagris gallopavo | reverse complement strand
TGGGAAAAAAAAAAAAAACAAAGACCCCAAGGTGCAGTAAACCACAGCTTTCTCAGAGCAGCAGAAAACAGGCCTAATTCAAGACAAAGGATTCACGTGCAGAACTGGAAGCTAAAGAGATGTTCAGAACATATTTAAGAATAGTGGTACACTACAGGGATTCCAAGAAAAAGAAATAGGACTTGTTTACAGCAGGCCAATTAGAAAGGAATTAGTTTACCAGAAATTCAAAACTAGAAATGAAAACTAAGATTTAGTAACACTATTTCTCTCCAAACAAGTCCACTATCAAAATGCAGGTAACTTGCCACACCCAGCAGGTGAAACGACATTAATAACACGCATTAGAAGAAAACATCTGTTATCTTACACATGCAAATGCAGGACTATATTTTGAAGTGGTTTGTGTTTGACAGCCTTTTTTTTTTTTGTCAGTGCTCAAGTATATGTCTCTGCTGCTGTTTCATCTTGTAAACACTTTACAGAGCTGTCTAAAATTTTACCACATTGTTCTGAGTTACTTGAAATTTTAAGTAGAGAAAGGGTTTTAAAAGATCACTGGTAATTGAACGGCTAGCTTCATACACAAAGAAGATGGACCTAGACTATCCTCAGAAGCGTACGCTGAAAAGACAGCAAAGGATTTTCCAATTCAGTAA
>NW_011100955.1:0-465 GCF_000146605.3 Meleagris gallopavo | reverse complement strand
TCTCTATTGAAAGGAAATGCAATGCCTTTCACCCCCCATGAATATCTCTTGTAACAGTATCACTACTAGCTAACAGCATGAGCTACAAGCCAAGGATTTCTGAGCTGATCTTACTTACTGTACCCTGGTGCTGATCTGTTGTCATTCAGTCAATTTATAAGGCAGGGTAATGACCAGGACTTGCAGTCCACTTATAACAGAACCTCCACAGTGAGGGACATGTTCACAAGGCTTTACTGAAGAAGACTTCTAAGAATTTGTCTGCTGTTGTGAAAAAATATATTCCTGTTCTGTAGTAAAACTGTGGAGAAAAAAGTAGAGATAGCAGCCAATAAGCTTTGTAATGGTAGCTTACTCTGTTTTAATGATGTTGTGCTTCACTTAAGATGAAATGGCATAGAGAACATTCAGTCAGCTCACTCCCTGCATCTCTGCTTTTTTTGTTGTTGTTTAATTTAGTTTTGT
>NW_011100954.1:0-587 GCF_000146605.3 Meleagris gallopavo | reverse complement strand
ATCGAGCAAAAAAAAAAAAAAAAGAAAAAAGCGTCTGAAGTCAAAACAACCATGAAGTGATTTCAAATGAAACTGTCCACTAAAATTGAAAAGCAAACACATTTGTGTGCTTTAGAAAATGTGAATAGAGTACTATAATCCAGCAAGTAGAATTAAGATGCTACCTAAACTGCATTCTTAGCTATCTAAAATGCTTGCTATTACAAGTAGTCAGGAGTATTATTATAGTTTTATTTACAGTACTATATGTTCTTCTAGCATGGTGTATTTCATATGATTATGTACTTACATGCTAAATTTGTTTTAGTCCCCTTCTCCTTCCACTTCGCCAGCTTTTATTCTTAAGAGTAATGCCATCTGGTATAGAATATCCTTTTGGCTGGTTTAGGTCTGCTGTCCTGGCAACACCCCTTTCCCACCTGTTATCCAGCTCAAGCCTACTAGTGTATGAGATGTGTATAAGATGTGATAAGAAGAATCACAGAATCATAGAATTGCTCAGGTTGGAAAAGATCTTAAAGATCATCAAGTGCAACCAGGACCTAACCATACTACCCTAACTCTAACAACCCTCCGCTAAATCATGT
>NW_011100953.1:0-402 GCF_000146605.3 Meleagris gallopavo | reverse complement strand
AGTTTATTTCTAATGCCTGTTACTAGAGTTAATAGGTAAATGTTATTTTAAAAGATGCCCCTAAAATTTAATTATTATTTCAAAGCTGTTTTAATCGTGTTTATAAATGCTAAAATGTTATGAATTCAACAATTGAATGAATCATACCATCATTGTGTAATTAAGACTGACTAAAAGTAAAATTATATTTTAATGGCCCTCTCCTTTTCCCATCGAGGCCAATGGTAAGAGTCTCATTGACGTCAGAAAGGGCAGGAGTAGGCCTTAATATAATCTGTTCCTTTTTTTTTGTTGTGATTAACCTCAGTAGAACTGAGATGCTTCTGAGATGACATATGTATTTTCTTAACATCTAGGACATATTATTGTGTTTTTCCAAACTTGAAAACAGATTGTTAAAAG
>NW_011100952.1:0-499 GCF_000146605.3 Meleagris gallopavo | reverse complement strand
TTTCTTAGTTATTGCTGGAGCAGATTTATACTTCAAAAAAGTAACAAGAAATTTTTAAAAAAATAATCAAACAAATTCCAAAACAAAGCTACAACAATAAAAACCCCACCACTAACAAGAATCAATTACATCCCTACATTCCATTTCCCCAGTGAAAGAGCTGTGTCACATTTCCTAGCAAATCTACCTGCAGTACATGTAATTGTGACAGAGAAGCTTTACATCGCTGCTTGTACACCTATGCACTGCTAACATAATGGATATTTCTTTGCCTGATTTCAATCTCCAAGTCCTGATTTCATGACCTTTTATTTGGTAGGAAAATAGTGACAAGGAATTTTTATGGACAGCGTTTATACAGACACAGGTACTGAAGAGTTTGCTGCAAACTGCCCTTTTTGATAGTATTGCTCAGCATATTCAACTTCTGCCACAGAGACAAACCACAAGGAAGTCTTTCCCAAATCTGCTTAGCTACACTTCCCTGTTCAGAAACTTA
>NW_011100951.1:0-476 GCF_000146605.3 Meleagris gallopavo | reverse complement strand
ACTTTAGTACTACCTTCTTTCTGGTAGTCTTTTAATTACTGGTTAGTTAATTATAGTCCGTTTAAATGTACAATGAGAACAAGAAACAATCTAGTAGCTCAGAGACATTCTCTCAGTTACAGAGTTTCTCTTTTTTCTCTGCTTAAAATGTATAAGACAAATCGCCCATGAAAATTTGTAATTAATACATGTTCTAGGATTTCAGTAACATTTGTACACAAGCACTTTTTTGTTTTTAGAATAACTTTCATTTCTCTTCTATTTTCCTCACAATGGTGTAATCTCAGATAATTTTACAAGATAATCTTCTATTCCAACAGTTACTCCCAGAAGTAGGGAGGGATTAGTTGCAGAGCTACTATTTTATTTTTACATATAGAACTGACTGGAGATGGAAAGGACACTTCGATACTGTAAGTTAGCCTCCTAGTTTGATTCAAGCCTTTATACATTCATGTTTTCCTTTCCTTACCTTT
>NW_011100950.1:0-465 GCF_000146605.3 Meleagris gallopavo | reverse complement strand
AGATTATAGAATAGCTTGTGTTGGAAGAGGCCTTAAGATCATCTACTTCTAACTCCTAGTTTTCTTTTATTACTGTTCTTTGCTATGTTATCTTACAGAAGTGTAAAACAGACAAGCAAACAATATACAGCTCAACAAAAGGTCAGTAAACCACAGAACTATGAAGCAGAGATTTAAACATTGAGATTGTTAGAGCACATCAGAGAACAGATCTGTGTCAATGGATGAATGAAATCTTCAGCTCTTTTGTTCCACAACAAAGAACTCAACACTAGATTAACATCTGAGTTTATCTCCAGTTGAAATAAGAATTCCAAACCTGGAGGCTCCAGACTTTGCAGCTGAGAACAAGAAGTGTCATAACCTTGGTGGAGATCATCTAGCACAAAGTACACAAGTTCACAGAACCTGAGGCATTTGTCATTATTCTTTGTGAAGGCACTAGAAATCCATTCCAGAAGTGTT
>NW_011100949.1:0-545 GCF_000146605.3 Meleagris gallopavo | reverse complement strand
TGTGAGGTGTCTTGTTGGAGTGAGTAGACAAATATGAGGAAATAAGGTATTTTTGTTCTTGTGTTTGTTTCTAATTTCATTATTTTTTTTTTAATTATGTATTTGGTGATCTTTAGTAGCTACAATTACTTTAGAAGCCTTCTAGACCAAGATACTGAAGAGCTGCAGATTCTTCCTAATACAGATCCTGATTTACCCCAAATGTCTGTTCTCGGTCTATATTTGGAATTGGTTAGGATTATAGCTGAATGAATAAAATACTCACATTTCTGCATTGGCTTTTACCTTTAAAGCATTTGGTATTCCAGAGTTCTCCATATACTGAAGAAATGTCAAATAATTAAGAAATATTACCTCACATCTAGACAAATGCCCAGACAACCCTTGATTTTTTGGAATGGAAGCAGATTCAGAGAAAAATTTCTGACTCTAATATTCTTGAAAATTCTATTGGTTAGGTGTACAAAATTTTATATTTAATAATCATAAAATAATGTTATAATCAACTCAGTAATATTCCAGAAGTCTGTCTTTTGAGAGAAAAG
>NW_011100948.1:0-465 GCF_000146605.3 Meleagris gallopavo | reverse complement strand
CATTATAATCTCTGGAGAGAATACCCTTCAGAATAATGAGAGGATGGTAAAGAACCAAAACAGGTTTGATCTTTAGAGCACTTACTTATCTGAAATTTTTAGAAAAGTCTGTAAAGATGGCATATGCAAATTCCACTTTCAGGTATCATAGGTATTGACAATTTGGTCAAATAGGACCTTCAAATACTGAGCTTTGCCGGATGTTTCTGTTATTTATATAACCAGCAAAATGCACTTTCATCAATCATCATTACTATCAATCCGTACCGTATTTCAAGACATTACATAAAATCACAAAATTAAACATAATTTCTCTAACTTTTTATAATACTGTGTAATTAATCTCAGTATTGGTAACAGTTTTCTTTATTTTTTTCTTTATCTTTTTTCCTTTTTAGTGGAATAAAAAATATTTTCTTTTGAAAAATTATAATTAATTGATAACAAGGTCTCTGAATGAAAAGA
>NW_011100947.1:0-475 GCF_000146605.3 Meleagris gallopavo | reverse complement strand
TAGACATAGAAGACACGTCTGGAGCAACTGAGAGGAAATTTACTTGTTTTATCTTTTCTTGTGAGAAGTTTAAGTTAACATAGTCTCTTGAAATATTTATGCACGTTTTTGGTATACAGTGCACAAGAAAGTTTAAATATTTGTTTTTGTTTTAAAGATGAAGAGCTTTATTCTGGGACTTCTTACAATTTCTTGGGAAGTGAACCTATTATTTCACGGAACTCTCATCAGAGTCCTCTGAGAACAGAATATGCAATACCTTGGCTTAATGGTAAGTGGGTGTGAGAGCACACCAGATCAAGTTTTTTTTCTTCCTTCAGTGTCACAAATTCGGACAAAGAGTTTGAGCTTCGTTTTTGAGGTAAGGAGCAGTTGTTCACTGTCTCAAAGAGGGTGATTTTTGTTATATTGGTATGTGCCCTTAGCAGAATTTTTTCTCTTTAAAATTTCAGAACTTTTATCAGCACTAACAATG
>NW_011100946.1:0-452 GCF_000146605.3 Meleagris gallopavo | reverse complement strand
TTCAGTAATTAGAAATCCAGAACCAGCTGGCAAACTGGCGTATTATAGCTAGTTTAAACATTTTATTTCATTTCTTTTCTGTTATAAAAGGGATTTTATAGGGACTCTCTCGAAACAAAGGATTAAAATAGTTGAACCAGTAGATGTAGAAAGTTTATGGGAAAACTGGCTCAAAGGTATAAAAGCCCAGTTTTCTTGACTTATTCAACTTCAGTAGTAGCAACCAAGGAGTGCATACCTACCATGTGCTGCAGAGGTTTTAGCAGACCAGCAGCTTTGCACTAGAACAATTTAAATCACTGAAGTGGAATGTGATAACGCAAGGTGTTATATTTTTAATATTCTTTTTTTCCCTTACTCTACACAATCTACCTTCCCTTTCAGCTTGAACTGTAAATCTGGTTCAGGAAAACTGTTTGCTTCAACTGGCCTTCGATAAATATTTTATTCTT
>NW_011100945.1:0-307 GCF_000146605.3 Meleagris gallopavo | reverse complement strand
CCCAGTGCACTACATGATGTTTTGATGCGGAATACTGAAAACCAAAAAAAAAACATAAAACCATGACAGGTCTCATCTTGTTGACTCCCTCCTCTACCCAGAGTGAGATGCAGTCCTTATACATACCACTCAGAGAAAGATCCTACATAAGAGAATCTGTCAGAGCTCTCATTTACAGTGGTAGATTCTCCTGCAATATCACCAGCAAATAATGCTTCTGGGAGCAAAGTTCTACATAGCTGTTTAGGTCTCTGATCCTACAGTCTCATGACAGGTTCCTATTGGTGAAACCAGAATCCAGATACTA
>NW_011100944.1:0-946 GCF_000146605.3 Meleagris gallopavo | reverse complement strand
GTATCCAGCACAAGCTGTTCCATCACCTTTCCAGGGACGGAGGTGAGGCTGACAGGCCTATAATTACCCGGATCTTCCTTCTTGCCCTTTTTGAAGACCGGAGTGACATTGGCTATCCTCCAGTCTTCAGGGACCTCCCCTGTTATCCAAGACCTCTCAAAAATGATGGAGAGCGGTTCGGCAATGACCTCCGCCAGCTCCCTCAGCACACGTGGATGCACCCCATCAGGTCCCATGGACTTGTGGACCTTAGTACTGCCTAGGCGCTCACGCACGTCCTCTTTCCTGACTAAAGGGAAGTCTCCCATTCCCCAGACCCTCTCACTAACCTCCAGGGTGTGGGAAACCTGCAGGAGAGCTTTTTCACTGAAGACGGAAGTAAAGAAGGCATTCAGTATCTCTGCCTTCTCAGCATCCCCCGTTACGAGGACCCCCCCTCACTTAGTAAGGGGCCCACATTCTCCCTAGTTTTCCTTTTGCTATTAACATACTTGAAGAAGCCTTTTTTATTATCCTTTATCACTTTCGCCAGATTCAATTCCAGGTGGGCTTTAGCCTTTCTTGTTGCATCCCTGCAGGCCCTGACTACATTCCTATATTCTTCCCAAGTGGTCAGACCCTTTTTCCACATTTCATGGACCTTCTTCTTTCTTTTGAGCTTGCACATGAGCTCCTTGCTCATCCACACAGGTCTCCTGCCACATTTTCCCGATTTCTTGCTCACAGGGACGCACCGATCCTGAGCTTGGAAGAAGAGCTGTTGAAATGCTGACCAGCTTTCAGAGGCCCCCTTACCTTCTAACACCCGAGTCCACGGGATAGCTCCAAGTAGGTCCCGGAAGAGATCGAAGTTGGCTCTCCTAAAGTCCAGGCTAGCAATCCTACTTATTGCTTTGCTTCTTCCACTCAGATCTTGAACTCCACCATCTCATGATCACTACAACCC
>NW_011100943.1:0-387 GCF_000146605.3 Meleagris gallopavo | reverse complement strand
TTTGTTTTAATGAGAGACTAAGTTAAGACAGAATCTTCGAAAAGGGTCACCTAATTCCAACCCCCTGCTACAGGCAGGGACACCTTTCTCTAGACCAGGTTTCTCACAGCCCCGTCCAGCCTGATCCTTCCAGGGAGAGGGCATCCACAGCCTCTCTGGGCAACCTGTTCGAGAATAAATAGAGTGCTTAGAACTTCTGTGAATCAACTTGTCTGACTGATATAATATATACAGATATAATTTTATTGGGTTATGTATGCAAAGAGATATTTAGTCATTCATTTCTAGCTGAATTTTTTCTTTCTGGAAACAGTCGACTAAAATTAATGCTATTCATGAGACTATGAGAATGCAGAAAAATAACATTTCTGACTGATCAGTGATGGA
>NW_011100942.1:0-499 GCF_000146605.3 Meleagris gallopavo | reverse complement strand
GTTAACATGCAGTAACACTGCCTGAGGGTTGCAATCTCTGTTCTGGTCGAAACACCCACTTATTTGTGCCAGGTTCCCCAGGGTCCAACAGAGGGAAGAGAGGCAGCTTGCACATCACCTCTCAACCACCAAAAAGCTCCTAAGTAAGTCCAGCAATACCTGCTTTCTGCAACTCTTTGACCTGGAAGACCTTGCCACAGTCAGGTGTGTCACTGCCTGATTTGTTCTGTGATTTGAGATTCAACACAGCAAAGTGCAAGGTTTTGCACCTGGGCCGGAGAAATCCCAGGCATCCATACAGACTGGAAGGAGCGGTCCTTGAGAGCAACCCTGCAGAGACGGACCTGGGGTTCTGGATGAAAAACTGAACATGAGCCAGCAGTGTGCTCTTGTAGCTCAGAAAACAAATGGTATTCTGGGCTCCATCAGAAGAGGGGTGGCCAGCAGGGACAGGGAGGTGATTGTCCCTCTCTAGTCTGCCCTCATGAGGACCTACTTT
>NW_011100941.1:0-1081 GCF_000146605.3 Meleagris gallopavo | reverse complement strand
CATGCCTGCAGGTCGACTCTAGAGGATCATACACTCCTGTTGTTTCTGTTGTGTTGGCTAGGGTGCTCATCCAAGCTCTTGGTGAATAGTGAATGGATTCAACTGGATAATTGAAAGAAGAATAAAACTAAATAGTTTTGATTATTTTTTTTTCCCCTAGGACAAGCATCTGAACTTTTAGAATGAGTTATTCCATAAGAGTATCAGTCCCTTACCATTAAGAGAGCCTAATTCAACATCCCCAAATATAATGTCTACAAAAGAGGTGTTTGTCTTTAGCCTTATGGGTTGCAACTGTCTTTCCCCATTTGTAGAAATGTCGAGCATTTTAATGTGTCAGGAGAGTTAATGAGTGTTTTGAGCAAAAAGATATTACAAAAACACAAAACTGAAAATTCATCTTCCAAAGAAATTAACACCATCAGTCCTCCTGTATCCACTTCTTCATCTGACAATAGAAGCAATGCCACCACTTTCTCTCTTCAGGTTTAAAAGTAAATACAATGAAAATTTGCCAAGACCTAGATGTATCACTGAATATTTCAGAAATGCAGACAAAGGAACTAAAAGTTTGTTTTCCTGGTCAGGACTTACAGTGTTACATAGACTTTGGAGCTGAGTATAAGAAAAAAGAAAGAAAAAGGAAAAAAAAAATCAGAACTCTCTTTTAAGAGGAGTGAACTAAAATATATATAAAAAAACCAATACAGTGAGCCATTTCTGCATGCATGAGTCTAAAGTTCTATGTGACTTAACAGTTACAGAACTAAAGGCTATCAGAGTGTGTATGCAGGGTCAAACTTAAGAATAAAAAGTAAGGATAATTTAATCATTTCCGAACTTGGAATGTCTAAACTTGCAAAGCAGGTTTTCTGTGACACTTCTTTATTTGCTGTTTTGGGGCTCTATGAGTGTTTCAGTAGATAAAGGAAATTGAAAGACAGTGAAAATATTCAGTTATTGAAAATAGTGCTCACAGTCTGTATACAGTAAACAAAATATTTTTTTCCCACAGAATCCTCATATGTACTGCATTTCAACATTTCAAGTGTGACAACTGTAACACTTTCCTTGTTGCTGT
>NW_011100940.1:0-1798 GCF_000146605.3 Meleagris gallopavo | reverse complement strand
TTTTTTTTGTTTTTTTTTTTTTGCAAAACATTTATATGCAGCATATAAAATATATAAAATGATGATAAAAATGGTCGTGTTTGGTCTCTTGTGTTTCAACATATTCACAAGTATAAACGGAAATAAAAAAGAATGCAGTCTGTAAGTACTATAGATGGTTGTGAAAGAAGTTTGTTCCATACTTGGGCAGTCATGAGACAAAAAAGTCAATCAGTTTGACTGGAAAAAGAATAGCTAATTCAAAGCGAGCAGCAGCAGAAGGACGGGTTTCATTAAAATCAAGGTAGCGGAGCAGAGAAATTGCCTTATGGTATGAATACACAGCTGAGTTGTCCACAATTGGCTTGTGTTTTCCGGTAAGGAGAAATGACAGTTTTCTTAGCTAAATCCATGCAACCCTGCAGGAACAGAAACGTTTTCTTTCAGTAAAAAAAAAACAACTCCAAATTTAAAGGATTCCAGGACTCTGCAGGTCTCATTCCATTGCAAATAAATAAATGTATTAACCTGCAGAAATACTGCTGCTTCTTAGCAATGTGTAATAAAAATTGGAATACACAATTTTTTTTTACACAGAAAAACAAAGAACATTTTTCCTGTTCACCGAAAGACATTTTTATTATGTGGAGATTTAAATAATCAAATTAGTGAGGGTCAATCTGTGGTTGTCTGTTTTTAGTTTACAACATACACCGTACGATTAAATAAAAAAATTCTTATTCAACTACTGTACCTCTCCCTGAAAAACACTGAAGCTTTAGCTGAAAGTTGTCAGTTGTATGTGGTATCACAGTACAATACTTGCAATAATTCCTTAATTAATAATTTGTCATTTAAAAAAAAATTGAAAAATAAAATAAAATAAAATAAAACATAATAAAATTCTATTACCAGTCTGAACTCTCTCACTTCAGTTTCCTGCTATTCGATCTTGCTACCTGCTAGTCTGAGAGACTGACAAACTCTCCCTGTGGTATGGAGCCACGTTGGAGTTGTGCTTGGAGAGCTACAGCCTGTGGGAAGCCCATGCAGGATCAGTTGGGGAAGGATGGCATCCAGTGGGAGGGTCCCATGTGGAGCAGGGGCAGAGAGTGGTAAGAGACAAAGTATTACAGACTGACTGCAGCCCCCATTCCTCATTCTCCTGCACTTCTCAAGTAGAGGAGATAGAAGAGGGTGATGGGGGAAAGGTGTCTGCAGTTTGCTTTTAGTTCTCACTGCTCTAGTCTGTTAGCAGCGGGCAGCAAATCACATAAAACTCCCTTATGCTGAGTCTGTTTTGCTTTTGACTAATTAGTGAGAGACATCCCTGTCCTTGTAAGCTATAAGCCTTTCTTTCATCCTATTTTCTCCCTTTATCCTCACAGGGGGAGTAAGAGAACAGCTGGTGGGGCTGAGCAAGCCACCACCATGAAACCCCCACATATGTTCAGAGACATTCCAAAAAACAAATATTCCAAAATCGCCCAGTCAAGCAATAGCAACCCATAGTATTCCTTTGGGAAGAATGGTGATCACTGGAAGAAAAAAATGAAAATGAAATGTCCTTTGTTTTGAATCACATCCCTTCAACAACTCTCACTGTTAAAATACACCTGTGGCACTGTCTTAATTACAGAAAATAAAGTCCTATCTTCAAGCTTCTATTACAATTCTGAAAATTTCTGACATTACTGTGATGACTAAAACAATGTATAACCATTCTTTATGGCAGAATGTATGCCATATAGCAGGCTACTGGTTTGGCATATTCAGTTTGAAGCATACTAGTGTATGGGGCTGCTGAATCACAGCCTGA
>NW_011100939.1:0-2413 GCF_000146605.3 Meleagris gallopavo | reverse complement strand
TGTGTGTGGGTTTTTTTTTTTTTTTTTTCGTTGTTGTCGTTGTTGTTGTAATTCCTTTTCCTCTCTCTGGCTGTGGCGAGGAGTGGAGGGGCTGCCCCAGGGTGAGCACAGGAGAGCTCAGAATGGGAGGAAATGTGTGGGTTTTTTTTTTTTTGCCATTTTTAAGGCCATACACACATCCCATGCTGGAGGTGCAGCTCCCTTGGCACCAAGGTGGGGACGAAGGAAAGCAGCCAAAAACACATGGGCTAAAATGCCACCATCACCATCACCCACCCCGTGAAACCCCAGCGAAGCACTGTAGAGGTGCTGGAGAACGTGGTTGAATGGCTCAGGGTTCATCCTGCTGGGACACATGAGGATTTTCCTCCTGTTCTCTCTTTTATTTTCTCTCCTTTGGGATTATTATTATTATTATTATAATTCCCATTTGAGTGGAGCGGTTGCACAGGATGAATGGGAAGACGGCTGCCTTATGCTTGATGTGCTTTGCTCCCCTCAGAGGACTTATGTGCACACAGACCTATAGGCGCACGTGTGTACATGTATATTTACACCCCACTGGCATAGGAAGTGGAAATGTGCAGACACCTGGATCGTGTGCTCTATTGGTGACGCCACGCTCAGAAGTGTTCTGAACACCCAGGTGTGTCCTGGAGAGCAACAGGGCTCGAGTAGAGCCCTGCAGAAAGGATTCTTGTTGGGCATGAAGCACCTTCAGCAGTGCAGCGTGTCCCAAAAACAAGCAGAGAGGAGCAAAAGGGATGCAGGGCACCCTAGCCTCCAACCAGCCCCAGCCTCATTACCCAAGAAGCTGCTTCATTAAAAAGAAGAAATGTTTGACAACGAAGGCAGCAAGGACTGGAATCAGTTGCCCAAAGGAGTTGTGGATGCCCCATCCCTGGAGGTGTTCAAAGTTGGTTGGATGGGTTTTTGGGCAACCTGATCTGCTGAGAGGAGTTCCTGCCTGTGGTAGGAGTTGGAATTAGATGGTCTTTAAGGTCCCTTCCAACCCAAACCATGCTGCAATCCTATGATGGGGGTCAGGAGTTGGATCAGAATGACTTTAAGGTCTCTTCCAACAAAAAAAAACATGCATCCATGTTGGATGCAACCACCTCATACTCGCTCCCATAGCTTTTCCCACACCATGGCTAATTCATTCACCCCAGCCCTGTGAGTTGGTGCAGCCCTCAAAGCACCATCTAGAGCAAGGCTGTGCCTTCTGTACAGCTCCAGTAATTATGTTTATTTGCCTGCTCAGGCTCGTTTATCACTGGGATCCCCCTTTGCCAAAACCTGCTCAGCACAAGAGATGGCCCCGTAATATGGCATTCGGTTTTAAACCAGCTGCTGCCCACAGTGACCTACAGCTCCTGCTTTTGGAGATTTATATGAACTCTAAAACTGGAAAGGGTGCTGGGTAATTTCAAGAAGCCAGAAAAAAGAAAAGCAGCCCTTCAATTATAGGAAGCAGTGAGCTAAGCTCTGTTCTTGCCAGAGCTCCTCTTTGCTTTTATCTGGGACCCCAAAAATGTTTTCAGCATCCACATTGCATTGGTCCCACCGTGTGTGGGGCTGCTGGATGGAATGAAACGTGGGATTCACTGGGTATCCAAACCCAAGCTTTGTCCTGGAACCAAGGAGCTGGATGTGAATTGGTGCTCAGGTTGGGCTGTGACCTTGGTGCCAGTATGGGGATGCTGGGACTTTGGGGATGGTGCCAGTAGAAATAACCAGAAATCTCACAGTCTAACTTAAGTCCCTTATGTGTTTGGGGCTGTTGCAGCTGATGGCAACCAGATCCTACAGAAGGTCATCAAGTCTGAGTCTTATTTTCTGTATGGGTTCTGGAAACGGGAAAGAATGGCTGTTACTAAAACAGAGAAGTGCTAAAGTACAACACTGCCAGGACTGATGGGCTGGAAGGGGTTCTCCAACCCCTTTTACTTTGGATTCCCTTATGGGACTTCATGTGAATTTTGTTTTTGGATGAATCAAGGAATCTCTGATGTTGGAGAAGACCCCAAATACTAAGTAGTGTGTGTAGGGTCCCTGCAAGCTCAGCGTGCCAGTGAGATGGTAGCTGTTAATAAGGGTAAATCCTGGTGTGCTCAGGGATTTTACTCCAAGTGTTGATACTTGGAAAATCTGGTTAGTGTTGGAGAGCTACCATGCTAGAGGCCACCCATGTGATCTCAATCCCTGAAGCGTTATTTACGTGACCAAACCCTGTCCCCCTTCCCAGCAGCAGCCCATAATGCCCCCTCCAATCCTCACTCTGAGCATCCTCCCAGTCAGCGTGACCCTGTTTGCATCCTTCCTCACACAAAAGCATCACCTTAGACACCTCTGCCCTAGTCTACCTTGCCTAGATCTAAGCAAAAGCATCTTTTTTTTTTTTTTTTTTTTT
>NW_011100938.1:0-607 GCF_000146605.3 Meleagris gallopavo | reverse complement strand
ACAGCTTACTCCAGTTTGTACACACACTTGTTTCCAGATTTACTCACAATTTACTCTGTGTACATACGCACCCTAATGAGGGTTTTACCTGCCATTCACATCAGGTTTTACTCACGCTTTACTCGGGTTGTACTCACAATTTTCTCCCAGTCTACTCTTTCTTTTCACCTGCATTTACTCACTTTCTTTTTTTTTTTTTTTTTATTGTTTACTATCCCTTTCTCTGGGTTTATTCACACTTTACTTCAGGCTTACTCAAACCTTAGCGTTTTCTCACTCTATACTCCAGATCTACTCAAAATTTACTCAGGGTGTACTCACACTTAACTCTGGGTTTTACTCAAAATTTGCTCCATGTTTACTAACACTATATTCTGGGTTTTATTCACACTTTACTTTGGGTTTACTCACACTGTACACTGAGTTTACTCACACTTTTCTCTGGGTTTGCTCACACTTTACTCCAGGTTTCCTTAATGAAAGAAAATAAGTTTGGCTCAAAGTTAGGTGCCTTCATGCAGTGCTGAATCGGCAGCTGCAGATTTGACCTTGCTCAGCCAGGCTCTCGCTGCCAATAACAGATGCTTTTCTACAGACTGAGTGCAGG
>NW_011100937.1:0-494 GCF_000146605.3 Meleagris gallopavo | reverse complement strand
CTCAATATCCTTTCTGTATTGAGGTGCCCAAAACTGAACATAGTCAATGTGGGGCCTCACCAGTGCCAAGTACAGGGGGAGGCTTACTTCCCTAGTCCTGCTCACCACACCATTTTCGATACAAGCCAGGACACTGTGGGCCTTCTTGGCCACCTGGGCATGCTGTTGGCTCATATTTAGCAGACTGCTCATCAGGTCCCACCAAGGACCCTTTCTGTCAGGCAGCTTTCCAGTCACTCCTCCCCAAGCCTGTAGGGTTGTCTGGGGTTGTTCTGACCAAAATGCAGGACCTGACACTTGGCCCCATTGAAGCTCATACAGTTAACCTTGGCCCATTGATCCAGTCTATACAGGTCCCTCTGTAGTGCCTTTCTACCCTCGGGCAGATCAATACTCCCTTCCAACTTAAAATATAATTCATAATAACAGGTATTGAGTACTGTTTAGGATGTCACCCTAATTCCACTTAAATTCTTATTGTTTTATCTTAAGCT
>NW_011100936.1:0-466 GCF_000146605.3 Meleagris gallopavo | reverse complement strand
CCTTTGGCTGCATCCAGCCAACCAATTCTTAGTCCATCGAACAGTCCATCCTTCATATCCACACCTCTCTAATTGAGAGCGAAGGATGTGGTGAGGGACCATATCAAAGACCCTACAGAAGTCCAGGTAGATAATATCCACCTCCCTTCCCCTATGCACTGAAGCCATCACTCCATCATAGAAGGCCATCTGATTGGTCAGGCACGATATGCCCTTGGTGAAGCCATTTTGGCTGTCTCAAATCACCTCTTCATCTGGTACGTATCTTAACAAAGCTTCTGGAAGGATCTGCTCCATGATCTTCCCAGGCACAGAAGTGAGGCTCACTGGCTTGTAGTTCCCTGTGTCTTCCTTTCTCCCTTTCTTAAAAATGGGAGTAACATTTCCATTTTTACTGTCACCAGGGAATTCACCACACCCATAATTTTTCAAATATGATGGGGAGTGGCTCGGGAATCACAGAATC
>NW_011100935.1:0-476 GCF_000146605.3 Meleagris gallopavo | reverse complement strand
TAATGATGAAAGCTTTAATGCATATTAGAGGGATAAAGGGCTTTAAACCCTTTTTGTTGATGCTATTACATATTGTAGGGCTTATTCAAATATTCATGAAACATGAAAAGTGAATTTACAGGGAAAGACAGAAAAAAAAGTCAGATAAGGCAGAACTACGGTAAAAAATAACTTCATGTCTGCCTCCTAAAAAGTCTGGTACCAGATAAGAAATAAATAAGAGGAAAGGAGAGAGGATTTGTTTTGCTTAGAGAGTAAGGTGCAAGCCAACCCCATACTTGTGAGAACAGATTGTCTGCCCCTGAGGAAAAGAAGCAAAAGAAGAATCTGTATGTAAATGAGCATAATCATTTATGCAGATTATATTTACAATTGGTCATAGGATTTTTTGCAGAACTAGATGATTTGCATGAGAAGTAAAACGTTAGAATTTGGACTATAATTAATACAGTAAACTAATCATAATGTTGGTTTTG
>NW_011100934.1:9057-9805 GCF_000146605.3 Meleagris gallopavo | reverse complement strand
CCTCCCCTGTCTCAGTTTAAAATC
Source organism: Meleagris gallopavo (assembly GCF_000146605.3). Taxonomy (NCBI): domain Eukaryota; kingdom Metazoa; phylum Chordata; class Aves; order Galliformes; family Phasianidae; genus Meleagris; species Meleagris gallopavo. The sequence goes on along the minus strand of NW_011100934.1, from coordinate 9,781 downwards.
ATTCTCCCTTGTCCTATCACTATCCACCCTTGTAAACAGCTGTTCTCCCTCCTTTTACATGCTTTCTTCAAGTACTGAAAGGCCACAATGCCTCTGTGAAATGTTGGGAAGGCTATCTCACTGGGCTCCTGAATGGTTTTTTAAATGTTTGAAATAGTTGACCTTATCAAGTTGAAAGACTACATAAGATAGTAGTCTGTGATTTAGCAGTCTGATAGAAACTGTGATTTCATTTCTGGCCTCCCTGTTTTTGGATTTATTTTTCTGTTGCTTTAAGTTTTTGATCTTTTAATTCAGGAACCATAAAAATAATAATTATCCATTCAATTCAAAGAAGGAAATGTAGTGGATAAAGGTAAACAGACTTTTTTTATAATTTTGAGTCTTTCATCTTGACCTAGTTGGAGCAATAGTTGAGATAGTAGTTGGGTAAAGTTTTCATAAGGAAAAGTATTCTAACTCAAGTTTATATGAAACAGACACTTTTTTTTTTCCTCTGAAATTAATTACTGTTTAAATTCTTAGGGCTTAACAGACTGAATCATCTCACTGTTATAGAGTTTGCAGTGAGAGGGACTTCCTCCCTGCCACCCCCAGAGAAACGTGTGCACTGAGCTCTCTGTGGTAGGATATAACTCCAGAGCCTTCACATTTTTGTCAGGGACTACCAACAGAAAAAATGTGTTGTTGCTGAAACCAGCTATAGAATGTTGTATATCAGATA
>NW_011100934.1:0-809 GCF_000146605.3 Meleagris gallopavo | reverse complement strand
TACCGAGAACAATAATAAGAAATTAAGTAGGGTTATTTGCCATATTTCTACTAGCACAGTTTAGTGCTCTGTGGCACAACCAAGAATATTTTGAAGGAAGTAGAACAAGCATAGCAGTTTTCTGGAATAGTTTTACTAAGATTCATGCTGTTTCTGCAATTTTGATTTTACTGGAGGTTCAGTTTGAGCTGTATTAAGATTAGATCTGGGCTGTTTGGGGTCAATTGTACTTATGTTAAAAAAAGGCACTTTCGTATCTGAGTATAACAGTGTTCTTGAAAAATCATTATCATAATGCTGTGCCTATTTTGCACAGGATTTCTGAAATGTCTTATCATTTTACTTATTCAACTTTTTCAATCTTTATCTTTCAGAGCATTTGTGTTGAGTCTCTGCTAGTTTAATTTTTGGATACTGTTATGTTATTGGTATCACTTAGCCAGGATGATTGAAAGAAATATTAAGATGTATTAAGAAGTATTAGGACAGTGATGACATCTGTCTTACGTGCCCTGCTACTTATAAAGTATTCAGAACTCCAAATCTGATTGTCTATTTTTCTCCCCCTCCCCTCATCTCCCTATCCCCCTTCCCCCTCCCCAGGAGTTATATATTAGGAGATTCTATCACTTCAGTATTTACTACTACATTTTCTGAATTTTTTTAACACTGAAGTATACCTGTTATAAAGATAATTCCATTTACGTGGAGCAGTTTGGCATACATTTCATTTAATTAGTACAAAATTTCCCATTATCAGAAGAAGTTTTTCACTCAGAGGGTGGTGACACACTGGAACAGGTTGCCCA
>NW_011100933.1:0-841 GCF_000146605.3 Meleagris gallopavo | reverse complement strand
AATAAGGGGGGAGGGGGAAGACTAAGGAAAGAGAAAGAGAAGGACTCTCGCAAGAATTATTAGAAGTGTAAGCTGCAGGATCTGTTGATAAGGCAGAAGAGCTGCTGAGCCAGTGTCTGGAAAGTAGGATGATATCTGACAGCTCTCAGGGTTCTGCAGGCACATCTACTAGGCTTGGAAGAGCACACAGTGATTGTCCCTGGGCTTTGCTCTGTCAAAGGGTATTTGAATTCCTGCCCAGTGATGTCTTTTTTGAAGTCCTTTCTTTTCCTTTAGCAATGACTACTGTTGATGCCATTTGGAGTGCTAGAGCCTCTTTCCCATGATGAGTCCATCTCCATGGTGTATCTTTCATTCCTGCCAGTCAGGGCTACATCACAGCAGAGCATACATCTTATATCTTCTACTCTGCTCTGGAATTAGGTGACATTTAGGGTTTTGCAGAGTCATGCAGGGCTGAACTTAGGTCTCAGAGATTCAGCTAGGTGAATTTTCAGAGCAGAGCATTTACATGTAATAACCACAGGTCTTCCTAAATCCATGTTGGAACAAAAATAAATAATTTCCTGTAGCCATAATGATGCATCTGGCATCTGGGGAAACTGTCTGTGCAAGAAGCTCTTTCTCTCTGCCTTTCCTTGAAATCACTTCCATAGATTCTTGACTTAATCCTTTCCCATTTTAAGAGCTGTTGGTATTCTTATTACCTAAAAGGAAGTCTCCATCCTCCACAGTCCTAGCCTGTCAAATACTCTAGTTTTGGGGCTTTGACACAATCCAGCTGTTTTACTGCAAATAACAGCTTTTTTCCTCTTTTTCCTCTTTTTCCTCTTTTTTTTTT
>NW_011100932.1:5202-5710 GCF_000146605.3 Meleagris gallopavo | reverse complement strand
TCTGAGGCAACAATTCTGATAGTAGGGGTCTTCTCATAGGTGGCTAATGTTTGATTGGGTTAACGGATGATCATTTGTCTTTTGAGTGATTTTGACTCAGTAGTTTCTATTATTTTCCTGTGCTTCAGGGAAGATAGGAGGAATTTACCTCCCTAGTTATCACCATATTCTTATCTTGAATTTCTTTCTATACAACAGTCATTTGATTCTTGAGTTACCAAGTCTGTGGATGATGCACACTTTGGTGCAGCTAACGAGCATAAAAGTAGCAGCACAAGCAAGGAGATAAATTAGCTATCTAAAGCTTGAACTGTGTGAGCATGAAAACTCCTAATGCAAAAAGAGGGAAAAAATCTGACCCTTAATAATTATAGATAATGATTGCAACAAGTGCAGTAGACGAGAGAGAAAAAGTCAAATGTCACATGCTTAGCATGTGAGAAGCGACAAAAATGTCTTAATAAGCCAACTGTGTCCCAGCTTAGTCTTTCACAGGTCTCCCTCCCCT
>NW_011100932.1:0-3377 GCF_000146605.3 Meleagris gallopavo | reverse complement strand
TTCCCTTCCCTTCCCTTCCCGTAGGAAATACGGCATTATTTTTTTCTGCAGGCTTGTATGAGAACAAGGATAAAATGAAAAGATATACTAAGGCACAATTGTTTGCAGCTCTGAATTCATTCACCAAGCAGTGAATGGTGTTTTTCCAGAGGCTCTATGCCCATGTTCCCATGCGTTCTCTTGTATTTTTTCATTTTTTGTTTTTCATTGTCTTACTCTAGAAAAAAACTGAAATCATTCTTATGACAGCTTTTCATGGGAAGTAGCTGTTAGTGTCATGATAAATGTGTTTTTCCCTCAATTCTTACTTTACAGAATTCAGCTTATAAAGAGAAAAACAAAATATTAATGGCAACAAAGCAGGTAAGTAAATACCTGAAAAAATATTCAGTATTTCAAATTCACAGAGACTTTACAGCTGGTGAGTATGCAAGCTTAGCATCTAACCAGGATGCTCCAACCACTGCTAATAATATCACAAGCAGGGAAAGAAAAAAATTTAAAAGTGAATCAATAACTATCATCCCTCTTTGCCACTCACTGCCAAATTAAATGTTGGATTTGTCCTCTTCAACTATGGAATTAGCTAATTCAATGTTGTTAAGCTATCATCATGGAAGATAATTCTATCTTAAAGTACTGCTTTATATACAAAAACAATCATTTTCATATTCTGTTTTTAAGCCAGCTAAAATAAACTAGAAACTACTGTTCAGAGCTATTTTAAATGTCATCATTTTTAGATCTAGACATATTTATATTCTTAAAAACATATAGAAATTCAGTTGTCTTAAATACTCTATTTTCCTCTAATTAGTACTTCTTTCAAACTATGAACTTTTCCCCTTTAGCACTTTCCATGAGCTACAGACCTCACTGATATTCATCCTGAAGTCACAGAATCATTGATTCATCTAAGTTGGAAAAGATGTTCATAATCATGAAGTCCAATCATCATCACCCTGACCGATCAAGTCCTATCACTAAACCATCTCCCTTAATGCCACAGCCATATGTGTCTTAAATACCTCCAGTGATGGGAACTGCATCACTTCCTACGGCAGCCTATTCCAATGCTTGTCCACTCTTTCCATAGAGAAACCTTCCTAATGTCCAATTTGAACCTCTCCTGATGTAACTTGAGGTCATTACCTCATGTCCTATCACTTGTCACTTGAAAAAGAGGCCATCACATACCTCAGTGCAACCTCCCTTCAATAGAAGATGAAATCTCCATTGAGCCTCCTCCACACAAAACAACCTCAGTTCTTTCAGCACTCCTTGTAGGTCCCATTTTCTGTTCACTACACCAGCTTTGGTGCTTTTCTCTGTGTATGCTCAAATAACTAAACAACCTTGCAGTAAGAGGCTCAAAAATGAACACAGCAGTTGAGATGTAGTTTCAGTAAGGCTCGCAAGAGGATGTTTGCCACGCACTTTCCTAGTCTTGTTGACCACATTGTTTCTGATGCAGATCAGGATGCCTTTGGCTTTCTTGACCAACTGGGCATACTGACAGCTCATGTTCATACCATAAATTACTAACAATCTCTATTTCTATAGACTCAAAAAGTGAATCCCCTGCTTTTACTTTTAGAAACTAGGATGGTGCTAAATCCTACTACAAGAGTTTATAAACTATAGAACTTGAAAAAAAAGAAGAGATTTGAAATGTGTTCATAGGGTCATATCACAGAGAAACAGTGAGTATTTCACGAGTGTCAGGAGCCAAGCCAGGATGCAAACTGGATCACTTTTCAAAAGGAGATTGAAACCATTGAAAACAACAATTCTAAACGGTCATGAAGCTTCATCAGACCCATTTATCTCCCAGTACTTTTGTGAATACATTTGGAAATCAGAAACTGCAACACCAGCATTTTGATATGTAGGACTGATGTTTCTCTAGAAGTTTGAGTTCTTCATTTTTGCAAGCACAAAAGAACTGCACCCGTAACATTCATCCAACTTCAGTCCTTAGATATGGACTGAGGTCAAACTGAAGCCTACTTGTGCACCTCTCTTTTGCTCTTCTTGTCAGTGCTTATTGGTTGCCTGCCACATCTTTGCCACCAGATCATTAGTTCAGCTCTTGGCCAGAATGAATAGAGCTAAATCATGCAAATAATTAATTTATCTGATTCCTCAACTTCGTTTCTTATTTACATGTTTGTTCATATAGGTATTTATGTATGTATGTATAAGTATATAAAATGAGCAATACAAATGTTTTTCAATTATTTATTACCTTTTATTTTTGAAAGATTGCAGTTGCAGTTTGTGGGGAAAGTGTTGATAGATCCTTAGTTAGTACCTATGTCATATATTTCCTCTTTCTGCACTGAAGAATAAGCAAGGCTTTACTGAATAATAGGACATACGCATGTTACTTTCAGTGATCCAGGCCAGTACGAAATCTTCAAATGTGCAGCTAATTTCAGCTGTTCCTACTGTGCTGTCAGTACACCTTATTCCAAGTGGAAGACATTTTCCTGCTGTGCTCCTGGCAGGACATACGCATGCCTCAGACTCTTCTTTTCTGCTCTTTTTAGATGACAACTGCCATCATTATCAGAGAGCAGAAACCCAGCTCTTCTTTTGAGATGCAGTTATGCTTCATCAGAAAGTTGCAGAGGATAGTTAATTTGAAATTTATGTCTTCTATCTTTTCACAGATAATGTATGAAATTTTCCATCCCTGCAAATAAATGATATGACGGTCACAGAGCTCTCAGCTCAGCGGATGAAATTTCTTGGATCTCTCAGGGAGGAACAACGTTAAACTCTTTTGATTTATACATCTTGATATATTAAATAATAGCAAACAAGGAAAGAAACATACTGAAGCATACTGAAAGGTCCTATATATCAAGTACTGATTTATCTCAGAAACCCTGTTTATGTCGCTTACTCCTAAGGTACTCCTCAGCATAGTTTTAGGTAGCAAGAAAGCAACAAAAAATATGTACATACTTTACTCTTTGGCCCTTGACTAACTTGTGGCCCTACTGTCAATAAATGTATGATCTGAATTAGATGCACTCAGAAGAATAAATGCATTTCATGAGCATGAACTCAGAAAGAGTAAATAAATGAAATTACTGTTCTATTACCAGTAACTTAACAGGCAAAAAAGGATTATTATTATTTTTTTTTTTAACAATCTAAACACAAGGTATTTTTCATAAGCATTATGATCTGAATCATCAGTCTACATGCAGTGCAGCTGCAAGAGGATAAGCCAATCAGCTTTGAAATTTTCAGTGGATTCATAAATATTATAAAAGGGCCTATTTAAAAAATGATAAATAATGTTTTATAATTCATGACTAATTATTTTCTTCATAAATTCCTTTTTTTTTTTCCCTTTCCACGTT
>NW_011100931.1:0-339 GCF_000146605.3 Meleagris gallopavo | reverse complement strand
AAAACTTTCCTACCTGCTTCATTTTTCTTCCACTCACACAAATGCGTTTTAATCAAGAAATCTTTATCAGTTGTATCTCCTGTAATTCTGTACTCACCCTATACTCTATTTGGCCTTCTATCTTTTAACTATCTTATGACTCACAGTGTTTTTCCTGCCTTGATTGCATTACTTAAAGGCCTTCTACTTATTGCTTATACTAATTTTTTTATATCCTCCTAACCACATGACTTCTGTTTCCCCTTTTCCTTTTAAGTTTGAAAACAATCAGTTTCCATTATTGCCTGTCCAGTTTTTTTCTGTGTTTTCCCAGTGGTCTGGTGAGGGCTGAACAAACAG
>NW_011100930.1:0-469 GCF_000146605.3 Meleagris gallopavo | reverse complement strand
AGGCCAGAAACACATCATGCTATGACAATCATATAATTGCAATTCTGGTAAGATGGTTTTCAGGGAAAAAAGATTTTACAGCCACTAATGAAACTTCTTCCTCTGGCATATCACATGACTATGAAACTCTTATTTACCTTTTTTTTTTTTGGTTTGAAATTTACAGGCATGCACGCTTTCAGTTCAAGACATAACTCATCCCTTTTTTTGCTCCTCACTGATAAGCCTACACTAAAAATTGGGTTTTTGTTCACTGCAGTGCTGGCAGGGGACTGCTGGATTACTCAAAAAAATATTTTCTGTAATCATAGGACTCTGCATGTCAGTTACCCCAAGTTAACTCCTGCCTCTTTTATTACATTTGTTATCAGTTGTGACAATAATCTTGGATTTTCTTCGTAAGTAATGGGAAAGTGATATAAAGATGACGTGTGAACAGCTGAGACCTGCAGCCCTTCAAAAGGTACAA
>NW_011100929.1:0-1052 GCF_000146605.3 Meleagris gallopavo | reverse complement strand
TTGTCCCAGTAACCCTCGGTCGTGTCCCTAACACTTCCTTTCTTCCCCAGATCCTTGTCCCGGGCAGAGCAGAGGAGAATCCCCTGCGTGCGAGACGTGCAGTCCTGGATCTGCATGTCTAGGTGAGCAGCACGGGGACACCTGCAGCCCACAGGGCTCTTGGGGGACCCTGGGTGTCCCGTAGCCCTGAGGAGCAGGCATCAGGGGCTGGGGCTGGATGGTATGGAGGGGACTGTCCCCGGCCTGTTCCAGGGGGACCTGGGCACTGTCACCTCCACACCTACCCTTGCACTCTATGGGGCATGCAGAGAAGGGGATTCGGAAGGGGCAAGCTCTATAGCCCTCTGGATGGCCAAGGGTCACTGTGGAAGTGGGACAGGGGCTGTGGCTGCTGTCCCCAGTGGACCCCCATCCTACCCTGGCCCTGTTGGCTGCTGCCAGTCCTTCTCCTCCTACCTTAAGTCCTTGGGGACAAACCCTGCAGGGACAAGGATTCTCCTCACCACTGATGTCCTTTGACATCCTCTGATGAGCAGCGCTGCCCTCTGATGACCACTGTTGCCCTCTGATGATCTATGAAGACCCTGATGATTAATGACACCCTCTGATGATCAATAAATCCCTCAGCAAAGCTACACTCTGGGTGTTTGTGTCCTTTTTCTCACGCTCAGCAGGGACCACTCGCATCTGTTCCTGCCTGGCAGTGGCCACCCCAAAGTGCTAGGAGGAATCCCCAGCTCCATGCCATGTCCTACACCCCTGTGGGCTTCCCCACTCTCTCATCACCTGCTCCAGAGTCCTAGAGGATGGAGCTCCTCATGCTGCTAAGCAGCCTCAAGACCCTCCCTCTGCTCTCTCTCAGCTCCTCCTTCCAGTTTCTCCAAACCCTTCACCCTTTGCTCCACATCTCCATGTGGAGCATGGAGTGTGACCACGTCACCTTCCCTTTAACCCCTCTTCTTTTTGCAGTCCGTTTGGGTCTGCTTCATTCCTCTTCCTTCACGTCCCCTACCCTCTACCCTGTCACCCAGAACAAGGTCTGCATATCCCCT
>NW_011100928.1:0-322 GCF_000146605.3 Meleagris gallopavo | reverse complement strand
CTTGAAGGGAGTGTATGAAGAGGAGCGGGAAGGGCTGTTTACGAGGGTGGACAGTGACAGGACAAGGGAGAATGGTCTTAAAGTGAGACAGGGGAGGTTGAGGTTAGATATTAGGAGGAAGTTTTTCACTCAGAGGGTGGTGACGCACTGGAACAGGTTGCCCAAGGAGGTTTGTGGATGCCCCATTCCTGGAGGCATTCAAGGCCAGGCTGGACGTGGCTCTGGGCAGCCTGGTCTGGTCTGGTGGCTGGCGACCCTGCGCATAGCAGGGGGTTGGAACAAGATGATCATTGTGGTCCTTTTCAACCCAGGCCGTTCTATT
>NW_011100927.1:0-318 GCF_000146605.3 Meleagris gallopavo | reverse complement strand
GAGTACTTTATGAAGACTGCAGTTTAAAGTGTGCGATTTTTAAATATTATCGCATTATTCAATGAGAAACAACATATATACTTATTTATGAGCGAGCAATGGAGACACAGAAAACTCAAAAATTTGAGGTTATGCAGGGGGTTTTTGGTAGGGTGCAAAGCAGAAATTCTGCTTGCCTGTCAGAATGGATTCAGAGCTGAGAGGAAAGATTAGGTTTCAGATCCAGAAAAAGTTTTTTAAACAAAAAAAGAAAATCAACAACAAACAACAAAAAACCCTCAAGTGGTATGAGAAGAACGAGAAAAAGAAATCTCAAAA
>NW_011100926.1:0-580 GCF_000146605.3 Meleagris gallopavo | reverse complement strand
TCCTTTTTTTTTTTTTTTTTTTCCTTCCAAATGTCCACATAAGGGACAGGAATTTCATAATGTGGCTTGACATAGCCATTCATATGATTTACAGCCAAGTTAGTGAGCTCCAACCACATAAGTGATTTCACCTGTAGGTAATCTTCTCTGCACAGAGTAGCACAATCACATAAAATTGTGTGCACACGCACACCATGTACATCCACCCTGCCACAAACCTTGAGCAATGCCTGCATCTAAACCACAGGTCTTTTGCCTTACTACGCCTATCCCTTCCACCACAGGACTTCTGCAGTCTCTCAACCTCTCTGGCCATACTGTTTGGCTCATATCCAAGCTCCAGTTCTCTTTTTTCCAAAAACTTCAATCTTTGAAGTCCTAATCCCAATAGTCTCCCATTTATTTAAAGCTAGGACTCAAGTCACCTTCCACATTTCAAACCTTCGCTTCTTACCTAGATACTAGATACTTCTAATTCTACTTCTTCTGTCCCCTTGCTGCTTTTCATCTCCTCTCCAGCAAATTTGCCTTCACCTGCTGCACTCTGATTCTCACTTTTCTTTTTCTTTCATCTTCACAG
>NW_011100925.1:0-444 GCF_000146605.3 Meleagris gallopavo | reverse complement strand
TTTTTTTTTTTTTTCATTCAGTCCCCTTCAGTGACAAATAAGGACACAAAACTCTCAGAATTCCCATCTACTGAATTACACGTCAGCTCTTCTCTCAGGGGGGGGTGAACATCTTGCTTCAGTACACTATGTCTGAAAGTTGTGGGTTTTTTCATAGCAACAATCAGGAAGCTCATCGAGAAGGCATCTTGTGAAATCTTTCCTCCCCATATGGACAAAGGAATCAGTCTGATATAAGGAAGTAAAATACTTTCAGGTGAATCTGGAACTACAGGAAGGACTTTTCTGTAGAACTGACCTTGTTTTTCTATTTTCAAGCATGATATCCTCTGAGAGAGGGAGAATCTCAGATTGTTCCATGAAGCTTTTTGGAAAGTTCATATGGAGTCTGACAGGATGTTGATACTTCCAAAATTTCCTCCCCTTTTTTTTTTTTTTTTTCAT
>NW_011100924.1:0-322 GCF_000146605.3 Meleagris gallopavo | reverse complement strand
AAAAAGACAAAAAGTAAAAGAAGAAAAAAAAAAAGAAAAAAAGAACTCAGATATTCTGTCCACTTAGTTTTTATGCTCAACATATCTGTTCACAACCATGTCTTGCTGGATAGGCGTGTGGAATTTTAGGAAGTTTTAAGTAAAATATAAAAGCAGGAATATAATTTGTAATCACTTTTGAATTTCAACTCTCTCTCTATTCTTTTTAGAAGAAAACTATTTGTTCTCTTGCAATATTGAATTCTGTTTCTGAAAAAAACTCGAGTAACCCCTTAGTGGCAAAGTTAACAACAAAAGAAAATGGTACATTAGTTGTACAAGT
>NW_011100923.1:381-935 GCF_000146605.3 Meleagris gallopavo | reverse complement strand
AAAGGGGGTAAGCTTGTTCAAAACCAAGGCTATTAAATATTAAGAGTGGAAGCCAGCAAACAAAATTAGTACTGTTGAGCAGTGCACAAGACCGAGAGGGTTAGCAAATGTAGAAAAGACGAAAAGATCACATACCAATTAGATGAGACACATTAACAGTTTCAGGAATTGCGGCACTGTTTCTTACTGTTTCTTGCACTCATATGAGTCAGCAAGGTTATTTGGGCTGGCATAATATTGAATTTTTGAAGAATTTGTATGTTGTCACATCTTGCACAGCTGTCACATGTTATTAAGACTGTTGCTCAGTTATGGCCCTCATCCACTGTTTATTTTTGTTTAAAGCAAAAAAAAATCCCTTGAATGGCAGAACAAGCAAATGCTTGAAATTCTACTAAAAACATGCTGGTTGCTAATTTCACTTTTCACTTTCAGGATGCTATTGAAGTAACTCAGTGGTAACTCAGTGGCCAGTATTGGTTCAGAAGAACCTTCTGTTCTCATTGTTGTGGGTTTTTAAAGTTGATGTGTGGAACAGAGATTAACCCTTGAGT
>NW_011100923.1:0-361 GCF_000146605.3 Meleagris gallopavo | reverse complement strand
AAATGGGATGAGGAGACCTTTGCTGACTTTCCCAAGAATATTTTAAAACCTCCACAGTAATGGGCGGCTGCTATCCCATTGTAATATAAATGTGATTTTTTTTTAGTCTTGGTACCCAATCCTGTGTAATTGCTCAGAAAGATTGTGCAGTCTCCTTCTCTGCAGATATCCAGACCTGTCTGGATGCCTACCTGTGCGACCTGCTGTAGGGAACCTGCTTTAGCAGGTGGTTGGACTTGATGATCCCTTTCACTGTGTGATTAGATGATTCCCAAAGTTTACCTGTCACCAGTGAGAAGAGACCAGCCCCACTCTCGCTGTAAGCACCTTTCAGGTATTTGAAGAGAACAAAATGGTCTCT
>NW_011100922.1:0-432 GCF_000146605.3 Meleagris gallopavo | reverse complement strand
GACTGTATCAGGCAAAGTGAGCACTATGAAGCCTCCAAACCTTTTACAAGGTATCTGAGTACAGACTTATTTTGTTTTGAAGCTCAGTCCAAGAATACTGAAAGTTTCATCTAAAACAGGAGCATTTTCAGTTTGATCCAAGTCAACAGAATAAAAATGTCAGTAACTATAGATTGGGTTTCTGTTTACCTTTTCTAAACATAAGCAAACCATTGAATCAATCATTGAAACATAGAAAAATTATCTTGATATTTTGCTCCTCACAGCATCATTTGCAAGTAGACTGTATTTCAGATCTATGAGGCTGAATTTGATAATTCTGCTAGCTTTACTACTGGCTCTTTTACTTAATGTATATTTGCAGATATACAACATTCCTTTTTTTTCCTATTTCTCTTTCTCCCTCCTCCCCTCCCCCCAGAATATCTGTAC
>NW_011100921.1:0-436 GCF_000146605.3 Meleagris gallopavo | reverse complement strand
CTGGAATCAGTTTTGGTTTTGTGATTTGGAATCAAGGAAAGTGTTTTTGCCTAGAGGAACTGTAGAATGACTGTATTAGGAACAGTATTTGATAATTTCTGAAATAGAAGCTCTGTCTTTTATTGCAGTAGGATTTCGGTATCATATTAGAACTTTGAGGTAGCTGCCTGTAAGTCAGATATGCATTAATGTCCAGTAAACAGTGCAGCTTTCCTCCTATATCTCATTTCCTAAATGTTCAGGACTGGCTTAACTGCTCTTTCTTTGAAATTTATTTGCAGTATTATAACCACTGAGAGCGCTCCGAAAAAGTCATTCTTAACATGGTGAAGCAAATTCTGAGTATTTCTGCTTGTTGATTTTAAACAATTATATACTGTGGTTTTTGTTTTTTTTTTTGGTTTTTTTTTCAGTCAAGGCTTAGCTGACAACACTG
>NW_011100920.1:0-773 GCF_000146605.3 Meleagris gallopavo | reverse complement strand
TTTTGGTTTGAATTTAAGGGAGGAAAAAAAAAAAAAACAAACAGAAACTCACAAAAAATAGCAAGATCTCTGTAAACATATCAGAGGGAGAAAAGAAAGAGAATCTTTGAGCCTTTTGACCTTGGCAGTATCCTTATAATTACAAGGCTATTTATTTTCAGTTAAACTCCAACTATTGAACAGACAGTGTCAAGTTGGTTTTTCTGAGCAGGTGATTACCCTGCCTGACTAATCTAATGAAAATTATCAGGAGGCTACTGACCTCTCACTACACACACTAAATAATGCACAAAGCTTCAGGATCAGACAGGCAAATCATAGCCCTGCCTTATCTTATCACTTTCTATACAACTCCAGGCTTGTTCATCTCATGTTCGGCTGTGTTAGCCAAATGCTATCTCAGTGGAAACCACAGCAGAGCAAGCTCTGAGAACTGCACGGCACAAAGTTACCTCGGTAAGATTTATTTTTATAGGAGCCAAGAGCTGCAGCAGCAGATATATTTAGTCTTTAAGCTGCTGTCTGGCTCCTGAGCATGCAGCACGAGGTGGGGATCCTCAACAGGCTTTGGGAAAAGTAGCATTGTCCTGGTACTCTGGTGAAGTGTACAAGGCAAGGCAGGAAGAAAGGAGTTCATAGAGGTCTCCCAAGCACAAAACCCACAACACTGCAAAGAGGACACCCCACAGCCCCTACATCCTCTCACTGCCTCCTGCTCCTGCAGACCCTCAGGGCAGCAGCTCCCTGTTTGTCCCTTCACACTGCATCCTCAA
>NW_011100919.1:0-845 GCF_000146605.3 Meleagris gallopavo | reverse complement strand
TGCGTGCAAAAATGAAGAGAAAGTACTGCAGTTTTCTTGAAAGTTTAGTCAAAACTTCATGCTTAGCTCTCTTGGCTATATCATCTCACAACTGTTAATATTTACATGAGCTTTTCCTTCCTAAGTGATGCACTGACATAGTCACTGAAATTGACACTAAAACGAACATGTGATAGCCTTCTCATTTTAGAGCATGCCAGTTTATATTGTACCTGAGCTTTAATATTAGGATTCTAGGTTTTGTTCTGATCGATCTGTCGACCCTCAGTTAGGGAAGGGCATCTGATACTTAAAGCTGTGCCATTACTTTGTGAAACAAACATTTCAATGCAATGATATCAACGTGTGCAAGTAGAGAAAGCAAAATACAAATGCTTATAAAATTGCTACCTGACAGTATTATTTCTTGACCTGTGACTTCTGGCAGAGCTTGCAGATGTCAGAAAGTGTCAGTAATGGATTCAGGCTGTGACATTTGTCACTTAAAAAGTCACATCACAATTATAGATTCAGGATTCACTGAGCTTTTTCCTACATGGTATCACACTCGCTGCATCTGTGACAGCCTTCATTTCCTGCTTAGCAAATCGAAGTCTGGTAGCAAGAGCCTCAGGAAGTTGTTAAAGCAATTAAAGGCTTCTCTCACACAGTACATTGCATGGTTACCATAGTATCCTCTGCCTCCAAGTCTTTACTGATGATGTCAGTATGCATACAGGGGCTATTCAGAGCATCTACATGAATATGATTCAGCCTCTGCTAAAGATTGTAAGCGTCCCTCCATATGTTCTATTGTCTAGTATCATTTTAGAAATTCATGAGGCTGGAAGGTAAGTGGCTTTTCC
>NW_011100918.1:2129-4050 GCF_000146605.3 Meleagris gallopavo | reverse complement strand
TTTTCTTAGTAAATCAGTCAGTCCATTTTTAAAGACAGACATGCATAATGCTAGAGTAGCCTAGACGTATAAATTTTATTTATTTTTTATTTTTCAAAAGAAAAGCCCAGTGGCAATGTAACAACAGTTGCTATTTTCTTATTTCTGAAAATCTCCAGTGCTTTTAATAGTGGTGTATTTCAGTATTTGAATGTGGATTTCTGATTCATAAGATACTCCATCAGTGACCTGGATGAAGAGAGATAGAGTCCACCTTCAACAAGTTTGCTGATGATTCAAAGTTGAGAGGAGTAGTTGACACACTAGGAGGCTGTGCTACCATTTAACAAACCCTGCACAGAATGGAGAATTGGGCAGGGAAAAACATGATGAGGTTTAACAAGAACAAGTTTAGAATCTTGCACCTGGGGAGGAATAACCGCTTGCATCAGTATAGGTTAAGGATGACCTGCTGGAGAGGAGCTCTGCAAAAAAGGACCTGGATGTTCTGGTGGACAACAGGTTGGCTATGAGGCAGCAGTGTGCCATTGTGGCCAAGAAGGCCAGTGGGATCCTTGGGTGCATTAAAAAGAATGTGGCCAGCAGACTGAGGTGATCCTTGTGCTCTACTCTGCCATGGTGAGGCCACATTTACACTACTGTGTCCACTTCTGGGCTTTCCACTTCAAAACAGGCAGGGATCTTCTAGAAAAAGTCCAGTGGAGGACCACAAAGTTTATATAGAGCCTGGAGCATCTTACGTATGAGGAAAGGCTGAGTAAACTGGATCTGTTTAGCCTGGGGATAAGAAGACTGAGAGGGGATCTGATAAATATTTATAAATATCAAAGGAAGGTGGGGGATCAGATTGATTAGGCTAGGATCATCTCGGTGGTTCGTAGTGACAGGACAAGGAGTAATGGGCCTAATTCTTGAACACAGAAAGTTCCATGATAACATGTGGAAGAACCTCTTTATGGTAAGGGTGATGGAACTTGGGAACAGATTGCCCAGAGAGATTGTGGTGTTTCCTTGTATGGAGATATTCAGGACCTTCCTGGATGTCTATTGTGCAACTTATTGTAGGGAGCCTGCTTTATTAAGGGGATTTTACTCAACGATCTCTTGAGGTCCTTTCCAATCTCTGCGATTCTGTGATTCTGTGATTTCATTCTCTTATTTTGCCCATCAATCAGTGATTTTCTAAAGCTAAAAATTATGCGTTATTAGTTTCTTTCATGACATCTGTATTTTCCTGTCTCCATCTCCTGTTAAAGTTACGAGGATAGATAACTGGGAGATGAGCCTGGCTACTAAGAGAGGATACAAGAGAGAATTTTATCTAGAGTGGTTCCACTTGTGTAAATTATGTGTTCTTCATTTAACATGTAAATGTGCCACACCTTCTGAATGATAAAAGCACTAATACTTATGGATAGAGTGGATTACCACACATTGTCAATATTTCTGAAGTCAGCTCAGCTTCACAGGTTCAAAAAGTGGGAAGTAAAACCTTAAAGGTGAATACTATGCTACATCTGGGATATAAGTGTTTGCAGAACTTTTAAAGAGTCTAATTTTTGTGCAATAGAATTCATAAGATTTCCAACAAATTAAGAAATCCATGCTGCTTGATAGAAGCTGATTTTGCAGGGAAAGTTACAAAAATTTGCGATTTTTTTTGCAAAACTTGTGTATATAAAGTTTTCGTATTTTATTATACATAGTGCCTAGAAATGTTCCTCTGGGAGGTACTTATCAGCAAAAGTGAATTTTACTTTTAATGATTAAAAAATCAAGCATATGATTTATGTGCCAACATCTAGTTTCTGCAATGTTACCATTTTTTGTTAATTAAAGAGGAGAAAATCCATTAAGTAGGAATGTTTTTCATAGCAAAAATCATTTCATTTCTCCCTTCTATGTACTTGCTTTTTTTTTT
>NW_011100918.1:0-2109 GCF_000146605.3 Meleagris gallopavo | reverse complement strand
TTTTTTTTCTTTTAATGTTAATCTACCTACCTCTATTTCATATTTAATGAAAGTGGTATTTACGTAAAACAAGTTATGCACACAGAATAATCTAAAAAAATTATACACACCTTTTATGGAGTACCTTCACTGTCCCAACGTGGTGCAGAGTCTGACTTTGTAAGACTTGACTCAAAGGATGCAATTCATCACCAGAGTCTTCTTTAATTTGTACTGCATGGGATGATGCAGAAGGGACATATGCATGCTCTGGGAAGATTTCCAGAGTCATGTTGAGGTAATTGAAGTTCTCCATATGGCCTGAACTAAAAAGGCTCTGCAGTTCGTTATAATTCTTTTGGGAACATGCCTTATAGAACTGCTGCTGGTGCTAGTGCAACACTAACTGACTTAACTAGAAGAGAAGACCAGGGATGAGGGCAAAAAAGATACAGATTTTTTGTTCGCTTGCTCCTGCTGGACTTCTCTTTTTTTTCTTTTTCTTTTTTTCTCTTTTTACTTATTCTTTTTTGCCTGACTTCATTCTTGTTTCCCAGTCCTTTTTGTTCCCTCATCCTTCCTTCTGTGCTTCCTTATTCTCTCCTTGTTCTGTTCACTCCCTGATGTTTTCTGCCATTTCTTTAAAATGTTATCACAACTGTGCCACAAACTTTCCTGATTGTCTCACCTGATGTCATGCAACTTGCATGGCCTAATATGTCCTCCATGTGGCCCCGTGTAAAGGAATCACAAAATCACAGAGCAGGTTGAAAAGGACTTCCAAAGGTCATTTAATTTCACCTCCCCTTCTACAAGCCCGCAAACTAGACTGAGTTTCTCAAAGACCCATCCAAAATGTTGTTCTAAGGGTGGGGCATCCACAACTTCTTAGTGCATCCACCTCAAAATTTCTTGTATCTAGTCCAAATTTTCCCTTTCAGTATTCAACCATTACCCCCACCTATGTCTCCAATTCATGGTAAAGAGTCACTTGCAGTCTTTCCAGTAGGTCCCCACTAAATACTGAAAGGCTACTATAAATTACCCCTGGAGCCTTCTCAAGGCTGAACAACCCTACCTCTTGTAGCCTCTCTTTATATGATATGTGTTCCAGCCTCCTGATAATCCTTAATTGGATGCAGTCCTCTAAGCAGGGTCTCATGAAGATGGGGAAGAGGGGAAGAATCACCTTCATGGTCTTATGCTTCTCTTTATGTATCCCAGGATATAATTATTTTTCCTTGCTGCAAGCACATAATGCAGTCATATTCAGTTTTTCATCCACTTCTACCTCCTTCTCTTCAGGGCTGTTCTCAATCTATTTGTCACTCAATCTGTACTGATATTCAGGGCCTTTCACATGGCCTTGCTGAACTTCAAGAGATTTACATGGACCCAATCTCAAGCCTATCAAGGTTCCTCTGGATGTTGTGTCCTCTCTCTGGAGTGTCAACCAACAACCAGTTTGGTGTCAAACTTGCTAAGGCTGCACTCAATCCCTCTGTCCACAGCACTAACAAAGATGTTAAATACTACTGGTCCCAGTACAGATTCCTGAGGGACACCACTTATCACTAGTCTCCACCTGGACATTGAGCCACTGACTGCAACCCTCTGGGTATCACAATCCAGTGTACTCCTTATCCTCTGAATAGTCCATCCATCAATTCCATCTCTGAAGGTAGATAATATCAACTGATCCACCAATACCATCAGGTGAGCCTCAAGTAAGGCTGACTGGTCAGATTCTTCAGATGATCTGGAACCTCATCTTCTCTTGCATTTGGTGGTATTTAATTACCTCAGCCTCTTGCCTTGAGGTCTTGGAGGTATGGTAAGAACAATTTTCAGTGAAGCATAAGGCCAAAAGTTGTTGAGTACCTCAGCCTTTTCTATGTTAGCTGTAGTCAGATCCCCTGTTTCACTCATATAGGGGTTTACAATTTCTTTTTTCATCCTTTGAAGTTTTATGTACCTGTCGGAAACTCTTGTTATTCTTCATATCCTTAACCAAGTTTAGCTCTAGCTGTGCCTTGGCTTTTCTGATACCATCCCTATCCTCCTGAGCCATGTTGCCATAGCCTACCCAGTATGCATGTCCCTACCTTTACTGCCCATTAATTACCTTTT
>NW_011100917.1:0-413 GCF_000146605.3 Meleagris gallopavo | reverse complement strand
AAAAAAATTGTATCTGTATTTATGTATAGTTTGTAATAGATATACCTACTATTTTACTTTCTTTAAGTCTTCTTTCTTTTTTTTTTTCCATTTGTTTTGTTCTCCATCTTTAAAACATTCCTCTGTATATCTGAAAAGAGAATTTGTGAGTGAGCCTCATAGAGATCTTTAACATTATACTTCCACTCTGCAAGTGTTGAATAATTCTATTCTTTCCAAGGCTTCTCAGGCTAACACTGAAAATCTATACCTTGTGCTTTAGAGTTGCAGCTGTCTTGACTAATTTTTTTCACACTGTGTACAAAGAAAGCACATACATTTTTTGTTTAGAAATCTGGTTCTGGAAAGAGTTCCCAAGGATATCATCGTCATACCACAACTCTGGGAAGATAATAAAAGATCCTACCAAAAAA
>NW_011100916.1:0-1026 GCF_000146605.3 Meleagris gallopavo | reverse complement strand
CAGGCACCTTGGTCATCACCCAGGCTCTGTGTGTGAGCAACTGACTCCCTGCTGAAGGACCAAGGACTCAGAGCAGGAGCTCACATGCAGGCAACTCCTTGTGCACAGCTGAACTGAACCAGAGGAATCCCTGAGACTCCTGTTGGTCTGTGGGGAGCAGAATCCCATTTCAGCCAAAGGGTTTCCATCTAGGGATGAGATGCCTGCTCTACCTCAGCTGGATTATTGTCCTGCACAGGGGAAGTCCATGCTCCCCTCCCTTCCCCAGCCCTTGTCTGTGTGTCCTTTTTGTTACAGCAAACACTCTCTGGTTGGACTAACCATATGCCTGGAATTGGTCACTGTGCACTGGACATTTGGTGGTTAATGCAGCAGATTTCAGAGTACAATCATGATGCTGTTGTCTTTCAGGAGCTGGCCATGGAGACGAAGGGCCATCTCAAGGGAGATCAGAGGGGAGGGTAGAAATGTCATCCTCTGCTGCTGAGCTGGGCCAGGCTCCTGGGTCACAGGGAGCTGCTACAAGTGGGCAGCACTGCAGAGACAGCTGTGCCCAGGAGCAGCTCCTCTGCATCACACAGCAGGGCTGGGGGCATGACCTGCAGGTACAGAGAGAAGTAAGAGAGCTTACAGGCTGTGTGGCATGCTAGCAGACTGTGAGCTCACTGGAGGAGCATTTCTCACAGCCCTTAACAAGGTAAGTTTCTGGCTGCAAGCAATGCAGTGGCTTTTACTGCAGGGATCACTAAATTTGGGACATCCCAGTGCAGGTAAGGTTGCATACGCTCTGTTTCCTTATCATGGAAAAAGACCTGCTCCAGCTGAGGGCTGCGTGTGCCAGGACGGCTGCAGGCTGTGCAGCCGGGGCTGCAGCCGGGTGCCCAGGGCTGTCGTGCAGAGCAGGTCCCTGCTGTGGCCCAGGGGCTGTGTGCCGGGGCAGGGACTCTGCCGCCTGCCAGGCTCAGCACTCAGCTGCCCGGGGAGCTGCCCAGGGCACTGCGGGGAGACGTGTGGGGGAAGGAGCCC
>NW_011100915.1:0-458 GCF_000146605.3 Meleagris gallopavo | reverse complement strand
AATTATTACAATCATATTTATACTAAAATTTTTGTTATTCTTTGTTGTGCTTTCTTTTACTAAGCAATGGCAATGAAATAGGAAAAAATCAAAAGTATTCTAAGATTTTTTTCTGTTTTTTTCTCCATGCAAAGTATCAGGGAAAACTGACAAATTAACAGCAAGAAAGTAAAATTTTTGTTGTTTCTGAGATCCTTTCTAGAAATAAATCAGATGATAGATGATGTGCCTATGGGGTGGTTGAAAACTATTTACTCAGCTATTGTTCTTATTTTTATAATCTGCACTGACTCATTAATTCTCTAGTACACTATGTTCTACAGAACGAGTCATTTTTTTCAAGCATGAAATTAGAATAAAATGGCAGTAGTAATGACCTAATGAAATTTGACACAAATTGCCCTAAATTGATATTAAAAATGCAATAAAAACAATTCATATCTTCTTAATAAATTAGA
>NW_011100914.1:8539-9341 GCF_000146605.3 Meleagris gallopavo | reverse complement strand
CTGAATAAAACCAAAGTTACTGCTTGAGTTGCAACACTGGTGAAGAGATTTGTGAACCCAAAGTGCTTGCACAAACTGTTGAAGACAATCCTGAATCGATTTCATCAGAGCACTGTAGAAGCTGTATAAAAGACCTTAGATCCTGCTGAGAAGGGAGGTTTGTGGAGTCTTTGCCTTTGAAGGCAGTTAATAAAGACCGTCGGAAATGAGCATCTAGGGGATGCTAGGAAAGCCTTAGGGAGTGCTGAGAAGAATCACCCTGGATATTTATTATTGTAGGCTTTATCTTTGGCCAGAGCTTTGGGAGAAAAGAAAGGCTGAGTAAAGAAGAAAAAAAAATGAGGTTCCTTTTTTTAGTGTGTGTGTGCGTTTGTGATGACAGAGATTGTTTAAGGTAGCTGTTACAAAGTTTATCTCTTCTGCCCCTCTGTCAGATTCTCGGTTGAGGAAAAAACAGACCAAACAGTGACCATGGAGAAATGAAATAGCAAACTTGTGAGGAGTCAGAGTTCCCATTTTTGAAAAGCTGCAAATGGGTGATGTTATTCCAAAGAGTCCTACAGAAAGGTCTGTGAAATGATGTGTCTAACCTTTTAATGCCAATCTGTAGCTTTGTCATGTCTTTTTATAAGAAAACAGCTTTGTCATCTTTTACGGTCTGAAATTCTTAGCCTGTTTGCTGGACAAAACTGACTTGGTGAGTTTTATTCTGTGTTTATGCTTTGAGCTTTGTCTTTCTGCTTGTGTGTCTTCAGAGTGCCTGGAAGGCTGTGCAGAGGAAAAGGATCTGGAGGTGTCAGTT
>NW_011100914.1:0-850 GCF_000146605.3 Meleagris gallopavo | reverse complement strand
CAGTGTATGCAGTGTGTAGATCTGTTCAGGATCTGTCTTGCTAACTTATGTCTGCAGATAATTGGAGCTCTTCCATCCCCTTTGGCAGAGAGCCTGCTGCTGTGTAACACAGTGACTCTCCTACCTCCATGTTCAGTTGTACAACCTCAAATGCCTTGAGAGCTGCACTGGTGCAATTGCTCTCCAGCTTGACAGCAGTTGGCAGTGCAGAAGAATGCAGGCATTTGAGCTGTGCTTCCTCCCAGCCGTGCTGAAGCTGGGATTGACGTTGCAATCTCTTGCAGGTGGGAGACATCGTGTGTGTTACTGCTATGCCAGCAAAGGAGCTGAGCCCCTGGTGGAGAGGCAAGCACGGCTTCCAGGTAGGCACCAGCTTCAGACCTGAGCATGCCACTTCAGTAAAGGCAGGATTCTCAGCTTAGAGCTGCTCTGCCTGCACAGGATGGCTTCTGCACGTCAAAGGTCTCCCCGTGCCAGTCTCAGAGGACCTTGCCTCTGGCTGCAGATGAAGCAAAATTATTATTACCTTTATGCAGGCCATTGTCTGCTGGATAGTCTTATGGAGCGTCAGGCAAGCACGTTCCAAGCAAAATGCTGCTTTTGGTTTAACAGTTCAGACCTGGGAAAGGCTGCATGCAATAGTTGGCCTCTCTTTCTGTTCTTCTTCCAGGTTGGATTTTTCCCTGGCGACTGTGTGGAACTCATTACTAACAATGTTCCTGAGGCTCTCCTCAACTCAGTGCCAAAGCCAGGTACGGATGTTACCTTTGATGGTGCAGGGAAGCAAAGGGGAGTCTTTTTTGGGATGTGTTCCATGTGTAATACCTCCCTTCCCCATCCCACGTTATCC
>NW_011100913.1:0-400 GCF_000146605.3 Meleagris gallopavo | reverse complement strand
CAGATAAGTTACTTACTGTATCTTTAAACATGCAGGAAAATTCATTTCTAATGGTAAAGCTTCATACTGGCGACATAGCAACAATGTGCATTTAAATTTTACATATGAGATTTATGCAGCTAGTTAAAAAATATACCACGACTAGTTCCACTGGAAAGAATCAAGAAGGAAATTCTATGGAATTGTATGTGGGGTTTTTTTGCTTTTTTTTTTTTTTTTTCATGGAAAACTCACTCTAAAATATTCTATCTTTACTTTTGAAAAGGATTCACATGAATCATGTGAAACGTGATTTTCCAGAATAGTGGAGAAGATAAAGTTAATTCAAGTTTGAGAAGAAATTTCTGAAAAAAAATGTAATGAAATCATAAAACCTGAAGCCTCTGTATGAGTTTTAGCC
>NW_011100912.1:0-769 GCF_000146605.3 Meleagris gallopavo | reverse complement strand
GGTGAGGGGAATAGAGATGACAAAGAGACAAGACTTTGGGGTGCCAAATGGAGAGGAACGGGGATCTTGAAGAGAGGTGAATGGGGGAAAATGAAACAGAGGGGATTGGGGACCTAAAGCAATGAGAATCAGGGTGCCAAAGAAAGGAGATTTGTTAGTGCCAAAAGGATGGGATTTGGGGACCCAAAGAGGAGGGGACTAGGGTGCAAATGGAAGGAATTTGGATGTGTCAAGTTGAGGGGTGGCCTCTGTCTTCAGGGACAGACCCCACCTGTCCCTGTGGAGCTCCTTGCAGGGCCACTCTTGGGTGCAATCAGTGTGGCTGCCCGGACACTCACCAGAACAACTTCCGAGTCCGGCGCTTGCACAGATGGCTGAGGGGAGAGGAACAGGAGAGAGTATGAGAGAGACCTTGGCACTGGGGACCCCCGTGGCCAACCCTTTCCAGTCCCAGCCCACATCCCTCATGGATACTTCACCTGAGCATCCCCTGTGCAGCACAGGGCAGCGAGGAGCATCACGAGGCTGAGCGCAGCTGCCTTCATCTTCCTCTGTTCTGGGAGCTGGGTGAGGCTGCAGGAGGCAAGGGCTGCATTTATCCTCCCAGAGCCCCTCCCACAACCCCCAAATGCCCCTGGGTTTGGCAGGCTTCCTTGGCACTGAGCCCAGCATGCAACCATCCCCTGCCCCAGCCCCAGGGCACAGGAGGGAGCCAGGGATCAGAGGAAGATCACTGAGTGCTGGGATTCCCATGGCATTGAGCCCAAAG
>NW_011100911.1:0-600 GCF_000146605.3 Meleagris gallopavo | reverse complement strand
GTAACTCTGAGAAGAGTGAGAAAAATCTTACCATTTTGCAATTGTACAATATGCTGTTGTTACATGCTATGTACATCCCAGGGTATATGTTTAAGCACCAGACAGCAATTTCTGAGCTCGAATATATCTCACATCATAGACTCTTACATAATAAACTGACTCTAATCAACGTGAAATGAATGTACTTGCATAGATTTACTCCACCATCAGTTGGCTTTTTGGATTCAGTGTCTCAACTTGACCTAGCCATTATGCATAGCCCAAGGAGACAAGAAAGCACCTTCTAATGGAACTTTTCACTTAAGAGTTGAATCCTTTCTTTTGTCTACCTAAAGGGACTACCTAAAAGACTAATATTTTTAATTTGAGAGCCTCAGCTAAGAATTTCAAGCCAGATAAGATGAACTTGGTATTTCATTTGGAGTTTCTACCAAGCAGTAACTTCTTCCTTATGTAATGAAACAGATGATAATGTTCTGAAACACAGAAAAAAAATGAGTAAATCATTGTCTAATTGATCTTTTTTATTTTTTCAAGTTTTATTTGTGCTTATTTTTAATTTTGAAATGTTGTGGCAGTTACCTGGAATTGAAAGCTTAT
>NW_011100910.1:0-429 GCF_000146605.3 Meleagris gallopavo | reverse complement strand
TATAGAACTCTCAAATAGTATCTCTAATTAAAACTTTGCATGATATTACTATTTTATTCCTTCGACACCTGAATTATATTTTGCAGAACCTTTATCATGCTATTCTACTCAACAATTTTCCACAGTTCTTCATTTGGGTGAATGCATACTTTATTTGTTGTTTGATTTTCAGATATAAAGGCAGGTTTTTTGACATAGAATTTAGAAGAATTCACTAGAGTAAAGAAAGAAATGCTTAGAAAGATATGTGCTTTATACTCTTAACAGAGTTTAATAGTTTTCATTGCTTTTCCATTTTTGTTTCCTTCAGATTTAAATGAAAATATTTTACTTTATATTTCTGAATTTAAAAAAAAAACTCCAAGTTTATATTATTATTTCTTAATTTTAAAGTAATAAGTTAAAAAATAAACAGTAAGAAATTAAAAA
>NW_011100909.1:0-301 GCF_000146605.3 Meleagris gallopavo | reverse complement strand
AAAATGAAGTCCAAACAATAACATTCCTGTCAGAGGAGTTCCCAGAGTGACATTCCTTAGAATTGGGGGGAAAAAAAAAAAAAAAGCAGTTGTAACAGTAGGGTCTTAGCAGGAATCAATGAAAATGTTGTGCTTAGTAGTCTGCAAAGGAAACACATGGCACACAGAGCAAGCTGTATTTGCTTCCCAGCTTCAAATAGGAACAGAATTAATTTGTAATGTAAACATGACTTTAATTTGTATAATTGTGTGCACGTACTTAGTCATATTCAGGAATATAAAATAAAATATTATGCAAAAA
>NW_011100908.1:0-470 GCF_000146605.3 Meleagris gallopavo | reverse complement strand
AAAAATGAACTCTACTGATTTTCCTCAAGAGTTTGAGAGTGCCTTCGGTCTTTAACATAATAAGTTTATAAAAATGCATGGTTTTTGTTGTGGAAAGTACTTTTTATGTTTTATTGCAATAAAAAAAGTAAATGTAATTCATCTGACATTGCTACTTCTCTTGACTAATGTTAATTATTAGAGGGACACTGGCCACTGGAAAAAACAGTGCTTTTGTGTGCAAGATATGATTGTGGCTACATGCCAAAAGGGAAAAAATAATAAAAAAATACATTTTTGTTATTTCAAAATCAAATCTCGTAAGGACTAGACCTTTGTCTTTAAAAATGCTAGTTTACTTTCATTTATTCAATATACGTGCTCCTTCAATCCTTTGACAAACCTTTTAAGGTTTAGGACGGTCTGAAGTTGAAGGGTTGTTTGAGTTAAAACTTTTTAAAAAATGTCTGTTTCTTCTGTCACTTCACACT
>NW_011100907.1:0-449 GCF_000146605.3 Meleagris gallopavo | reverse complement strand
AGGGGAAATGGCTTCAAACTTAAAGAGGAAGATTTTGGTTAGATATAAGGAAAAAGTCTTTTACAGTGAGGGTTGTGAGGTACAGGAACACGTTGCCCAGAGTGGTGGTGGATCGCCCCACCCTCAGAAACTTTCAAGGTAAGACTGGATCAGGCCCAGAGCAACCTGATCTAGCTGTAAATGTCTCTGTTCATTGCAGGAGAGTTGGATTAGATGACCTTTAAAGATGCCTTCCAACTCCAAGGATTCTATGATTTATATTGTTTCATATTCTGGTAATTATGACTTCAATAGCAGACATTTCCCACATCCTTAGCATGGCTTTCTGAGGACATTCAGCCTTGTTTCATCTATCATTTCATTTACTGACCTCTAGTAACTCTGAGGCTTGTTAGCAATTGCTCTGTAGGAAAAAAATTCTAAGACTCTTTTCCTCACCATTTAACAAA
>NW_011100906.1:0-898 GCF_000146605.3 Meleagris gallopavo | reverse complement strand
TACGTATTTTTTCTTTACTATCTATCCTATGGTTTAAAATCTATCTCTTAAGCTCCCTTATGATTTTGTAGCATGCAGGTTATGCATTTGAAACAAAGCAAATTTTCACTTGCATCATCCCAAAGGCTAATGTCAATCTGTTTGCAGCCACGACCTTGCATGGAGATGATCTCTACTCATAGAGTATACTTCATCACTGGAAATCACAGCAGGAGCTCTGGGAGGTGTTTGTGTGTCCCCACTGCCTTCCATTACTCTTTCAAAGTAATGGAGAGCTAAGAAGGATGAGAGTGAGCAGCAATGCAACAAACAAAACTGAAAAAGACAAAAGACCCAGAAGCTCTGTTGGCCCCTTGCATCAGAACTAGAAAGAGTCTGGAAGGCAGTAAACTGTTACCTGTGCACAAGAAAGAGAAACAAAACAGCCCAGAAGAGTAGATTCTTTTGGCTATTTGGATTTATATTCTTTCTCTGCATTCCTTCTTTTCTCTTAACGCTAAAACTTCCAAAAAATAAGCACCAATGTTAGCTTAGACACAACTCTACTGGCCATCGACAGGCCATGACCACGTATCAGCAGTTCAGAGGATAATCTCACTTGTGTTGAGTTGGCCTTCAGGAGTAAGGAAATCATCCAACGCACATGGCACTGCTGCATTACACAGAAATGTGTCACCTGTTAAGGACTCTGACAACACAGAATGCTTGGGAGCAAAGAGAAAGTACAGCCCACTGAATCCATAATTTGGATAATCCCCTGCAAATAGCTGACAATCAACGCTGTCCTGTCACAACAGACTTCTGTTTTTTATCTTTTCTCTTTTTTTTTTGGATGGGAGTACAAAACGATGCTCTGGACTGCTGGAAAGGTGAGGTACTTGACTTGGAATTCTGGTCT
>NW_011100905.1:0-501 GCF_000146605.3 Meleagris gallopavo | reverse complement strand
TTTTTTGCTTTTTTTTTTTTCCCCGAGTTTCTCAGCCTGGTTTTATTTCTAATGCTATGTTCTGTATTCAAATCAGAGCATATTTCATTACTATACAACTGAGCTGTATAGATGAAAATCTCTTTAAAGCTGGACGCGGCCATAATAACCAAATTGTAAGAGTGTATGGATCAGTCTGCATTCAGGTGGCCTTGTTTACAAGCAAAATAGAAAATATTAATAAAAATTCAATAAAAGCAGAATAAGAGTGATGGTTAATAATTTTATTCCTCCATTTTCAAGATCTTAGAGTTTGCTGTTCATCTTTTGTTTTAAATTATCATGCATGTATCACTGGTGCTGGGTATCCACCTGGTCATTATATTCCCCCCCTCCATTCTGTACTAAAATGTTTTTTTTTAGCAGCATAGGAAGGCGTACTTGTTTTGGGATGGAGTTAATTTTCTTCATAGTATCTCATAAGTTGTTAGTTTTGGATCCCCGGGTACCGAGCTCGAATTC
>NW_011100904.1:0-849 GCF_000146605.3 Meleagris gallopavo | reverse complement strand
GCAGTTTGGGGCGGATTGGGGCAGTCCGCTGGGGGCTGCTGTGCGATGCCAGCATTACCTGCAGCAGCTCAGCGTCCCCCCACAGCACAGCGCTGAGCTCCGGCGCCATCCGCGTCCCCACGGCACCCGGGATGTGGGGCAGCCCCACATCGCCAACCCCACAGGGCGGCTCTGCCCCACAGGGCGGCTCTGCCCCACGCACGGGCTGCGCCTTGGCTGCCCGTTCTCCATCTGTGCCCCCAGCGCTGTCGCCGTGGGGCTCTGGGGGTGGGGGCTGAGGGTCACCGTGGGGCTGAGGGTCACCGTGAGGCTGAGCGTCAATGTGGGGCTGAAGGTCGATGTGGGGTTGAGCGTCGCTGTGGGGCTGAAGGTCGATGTGGGGCTGAGGGTTACTGTGGGGCTGAAGGTCACTGTGGGGCTGAGGGTCGCCGTGGGGCTGAGGGTCAATGTGGGGCTGAAGGACACTGTGGGGCTGTGGGTTGCTGTGGGGCTGAAGGTCACTGTGGGGCTGAGGGTTGCTGTGGGGCTGAAGGTCACTGTGGGGCTGAGGGTTGCTGTGGGGCTGATGGTCACTGTGGGGCTAAGGGTCAATGTGGGGCTGAAGGTCACCGTGGGGCTGGGGGTCGCCGTGGGGCTGGGGGTCAATGTGGGGCTGAAGGACACTATGGGGCTGAAGGTCACTGTGGGGCTGGGGGTCAATATGGGGCTGTGGGTTGCTGTGGGGATGAAGGTCACCGTGGGGCTGAAGGTTGATGTGGGGCTAAGGGTCAATGTGGGGCTGAAGGTCACCGTGGGGCTGTGGGTTACTGTGGGGCTGAAGGTCGCTGTGGGGCTGGGGGTCAATGTGGG
>NW_011100903.1:0-319 GCF_000146605.3 Meleagris gallopavo | reverse complement strand
CATGCATTGCCAAAGGGGGGCTGCAGATGCAAAGATGCAAGCAGAGAAGATGTTATTTTTCTGCTCATGATGCAGAATAACGTATGGGATTCTTCTGTAGCCACAGCAGAGACTGACTGTCATTCTCCCTGTGTCTTTCTTTCCAGTTAAGGTCTTTTGTATTAATTATCATGAGACAACATAACGATGGATAAAACCAAATCAATGAACATTTCAGTGACTGCAAGAGAAGGAAAGATGTTTTACATTTTTGGGTTGTAGTGAGGCATTTAGGGAGATCTTCTTAATGTATTTTTATTTTATTTTTTTCTTTTCTTGT
>NW_011100902.1:0-358 GCF_000146605.3 Meleagris gallopavo | reverse complement strand
CCTTCCTCTGGACCAGTTCCAAGAATTCCATGTCTTGTGCTGGGGGCCCCAGGCCTGGACACAGTGCTCCAGGTGGGGCCTCACGAGCAGAGTAAAGGGGGACAGTCACCTCCCTCTCCCTGCTGGCCACTTCTCTTTTAATGCAGCCCAGAACACAGTTGGCCTGCCAGGCGGCAAGTGCACACTGCTGGCTCATGTCCAGCTTCTAATTTACCAGGA
Source organism: Meleagris gallopavo (assembly GCF_000146605.3). Classification (NCBI taxonomy): domain Eukaryota; kingdom Metazoa; phylum Chordata; class Aves; order Galliformes; family Phasianidae; genus Meleagris; species Meleagris gallopavo. The sequence continues at coordinate 139 of NW_011100902.1, read as the reverse complement.
CTCTCAAAGAATTATTCCCCCAGTCTGTGTAAACACGTGGGATTGCCCCAGCCCAAGTGCAACCTTGCACTTGGCCTTGTTGAACTGTATGAGGTTCTCATGGGCCCGCTTCTCCAGCCTGTCCACGTCCCTCTGGATG
>NW_011100901.1:11816-14345 GCF_000146605.3 Meleagris gallopavo | reverse complement strand
GAACTGAGTAGAGGGGAAGGGGGGGAGGGGTTTATGTAATGTATTTATAATTCTGATTAATTTTATTAAAATGGAGACTCATAGAGATGTTCTAGGTTTTAACATCTACTTTTAACATGTACTTCTCCAGACTTCTATGCTGATTAATATAAATCCTGATCTTCTAACACCTTTATCATTCTATTTCAGGCTTATCAAGGTCTAGAACAAGTTGTTGAAACATATTAATGCTGTAGGACATTATTGCTACTTAAAGGCAATATTTAAGAGAAATATTGAAGGTTTTTCTATGCTTCCCATGCCTACTTTGCAGTCCACATCTATGCAGAAATTCTTCTTTCTCCTGACTTTTAAATTGCAATAAGCTTCTAAATTCCTATCGTGTTCTGCTGTTTTGCAAGTCCTCTGGCTAGTGTCCATGCTTCCTACCCTCAGAAATGCCACGCTGTATCCAGGTCATCACACTTTCCCATATTTTTCTGAGAAATCAAACTTGTCTACCACACTTTGAGACTGACCAAATTGTCTGGAAAAAATAAGGATGCCAACTCTGAGGAATTTAGCAGATGAAAGACAAAACATTTAAATTAGTTCAGGAAAGTTCTTCTTGTTTTTAGTTTCCTGTTTTCTACTAACAAGTTTGGTTAAGATCACCTAAAATAATTATTACTAGTGCTTTGAGTTGATATTCAGTGCTTTGAATGGTGGTAGGCTTTTGTCTGTGTTTTGTCTTGAACATACTTTAAAGTATTTAGGGAGTTTAACTCTGAAATTCTTTGTAATGACTTAAAAATGGCATGGTATAGGTTAGAATTCTATTCTGCATCTGTCTGAAAAGGGTTATAGTTCGTAAGTATCTGACTATTTTCTCCATGGGGAAAAAAAACTAGCAACAGCACCATTAAACATGGAACTTCCCGTGTTAATTTTCCTTGTGTTCTTTTTATTGTTTGCACTCTTTCAGTTTTTATATTCCAAATATATATTTCCCATGTGTTTACTGTGTCTTTCAAGCACAGTAATGTGATGTGATTGCTTTTCACTGCAGATTCAGATTGCGATTCAGGGATTCTGTCGTTATTTCTTTTTTCTTTTTTTCCCCCCTGCACTGACCCAAACCTGAATAGAATTTATGACATCTGGATACGTAGTTGAATTTATGTAACTGTGCATCAGCGGAAACAGCAGAGAAGATGCAAATTCGTATTTAAGCATCTGTGCATCTTTTGTTTCATGCAGAAATAACTCGGATGATCTCCCTTCCCCTGGCTGACATCTTTGGAGCCAGGTCAATTCTCAGGCTTGCCCTGCATGCATTCCTGCAGGAGCCTTCACAGGTGGAAAGGGAGGAAGAGTTTGTTAGCTGACTGTGGTGATTTTTTCAAGTGTGTGGGTGTGAGGTCAGTCTAATCCTTCTAGCTTCTGAGACGTGTAGTGGAAAGAGCAGTCTTTTAAATTGACTGTGATAGGCCTAGAAAGAAGAAACTTTTTTTTTATTACTTTAACCATATTTATACAGTGATACTAGTGATTATAACCCAGTCTTAGATTTGATATTCTTAGAAGGTTTTATAAATCAGATTGAAAACATAGGTGTAAGAGACTTAATTATTTTTTTTATTAAGTTTTATGTAATACTTCTAGTAATCTGATGGAATCCAGTAAACTGGTAAAAGATGGTTTCTTCAGAGATCATAGCAAGTATTTTAAGAAATATATGCTTTAAAATTCTAATCAAATATGCCCGCTGACCTATACAAGATACAATCCTTGTATCTTTTTACATTTTAGAAAACCTTTATTGAGTGATATGCATTTTAATATAAGAAAAAAATAGAGTATATTTTTTAAAAGCTGTGTTTTCATATTTTCTGGATAAGCAGCTGGCATCACTGTACAAATAAAGAGGCATAAGAAACAGAATCTATGAAAACAAAAGATGATGTTCTGCCAATGGTTTCATATTCTTTTTGACAAACGTAGCACAGATGAAAATCTCAGTAGATTCTGTTAGTTACCTGCTGACAAGAAACCCCTGGTCACTGTTCTAAGGTGCATTATTTTGCAGATATTTTCTATAAATTTGTTTCAGAATGTGTTTATTGTGTAATTATATTTATTATTGCTTTCTATATGCTGGTCTTATAATGATTAGAAAAACAACTTTTATATTAAATTGAGTTACTGTGACCTTTCCATTTTTACGTATAACCAGTTAATGTCTTTGTACATTAACAGAGGCCTACAGAAAAAACCTTAATTTACAGGCCTAAGCTTTGGTAAATAGCTGCTGTGAAAAAGCAGTTTAGCAAAGCATTTAATTTTAAAAAGTTGATTTCTGGTTGCATCATGGATAAATCTGTAATAACCTTTGAAGCACACTTGTAAATAATAAATTTACACTTTTTTACTTAAATGTCATTGAATTATTAATTGAAAAAAAACCTACTACCTAGATCCTTTCAAAGGCACAGTATTGAAGTTGCTGCTTGGCTTCTAGACTAAACAAATACACAATTTACAATAATT
>NW_011100901.1:892-11806 GCF_000146605.3 Meleagris gallopavo | reverse complement strand
TATTTTTTAGTGAACAACTAAAAAATCATGTCCTATTGGGACATGATGTCTGTGTAACATCATGTGAATGGTCACCTTCTCATAGAAATTTTTTGTTCTTGTTTAGTAGTTATAACTCTTTCCCTGTGACTTTAGTTATCAGTTAGAAAATGTTAAAGACTTCTACAAAGAAGGAATGTTTGAAGAGAATATTCCCCATGCGTTTTTATGTCCACTATTTTTCATTACTATGTTCCTGATGGAAGGTAGACTTCTATTTCTCTTTTGTTGTAAGCTTACCCTTCCTCACACTTTCTGATTTCATATTCATGTCTTCTGCTCTTTTCATTCCCTTATGGCTCTGACTTTAGAATGGTGCTTGGACAGTGTACAGGTACGTGCCCAGCAAATCCTCCAAGTCAAATGTGCAGGCTTCTAGACAGAGTCTCAGCCTTAGGCTCCTGAGCATATGTTGTTCTGGGATCCAGAATCACTGTAATTACTTGCAGAGTTCACTGCACATTATGGCACACCAGTCTAATTTGTTGAATATTTGCTGATCATCTACACTGCACACGCATAGTGAGTGAGATGCATGCAGTGAACGGTTAAAAGCAGTTGGATATTCACATAAGGAACCTGTAAACTTTACAACATAAAACTTTACCTGGAGACAATAGTGCCTCAAATCTGTCCCAACTGATTCTGACTCGTATTGAGGCTACTGAATAGGGGAAAAGAAAACAAAAACAACAGTATCTTGATTGCTAGTTTTTTCTTCTAGCACTCTACCGTCCAAAAGTGGGTTTCAAATGCTGTTAGAACATAGGTAGTTAGAACTCCATGCCAAAAAGTCACATATTATTTTACAATGTAGTAAAATAAGTCTTAACTGAAGTATCAGGCAATTAATTTTATGTTTTGCATTGGAGGAGGGGAAATGATTCAGATAAGCTCCAGGAAGAGTAGAGTGCAACTCTCAAGTTGCTATATGCTGCCCAATATTTTCATGCTTTCCACTACTGGAATGTTAGTATTATGAGAAACTGTGATAATTACATAAATTGCTGTAAGTTATTTTATTTGCATTGGTCTTACACTTCTAACAGGTTTGTAATACAGTGTCAGATGAGCAGGTTTGTCAAGATTTACTGCTAAGAAGGTGGAGCTTTTTCTAATACCTTTTGACCTAAAAGTACAAATATTGAAACAATACGTAATTTAGTGTAGTAACTTTTCAGTAGTTTTTCAAGATGTATTTTAACTGTTCAATTTATCCTAAGAAAAAGTTGAAGTTAAAAGAGACTTGTTAATGAATTTCAGGAGAAGTAGCTGTTGAGATGTGCCATGTGTCATGTTAGTAAAGAGCCTTGAATGTGTATTGTCACATATACTTGACTGCAGATTTAATCTAACTGAACAGTAATACAGTAAAGGTGAGATTCTGGTTTTACAATTATTTGGGGAGTGTTGCTGCATATTTGAGATTCTAGTCTTCTCTGCAAAAATATTGAAATGTAGGTAAGGCTTTCTCAGGAACAGATTCCATTATGAGGAGCAGAATATGATTTGTGTTATTTTTCTGTGATGCCATATCAATCTACAAAATTATATACCCATATTTTCTGGGTTAATTATAGAAAGAGAAGTAATAATGAAGAGCTGCTTTGATATTCAGAAAAAGAAAAGAACAATTTGCCAGAGTCTCTTAAATGCCACACAGGCCATATGGAGTTTTCATAACAGCTCATTTTTTGCAAGTTTAGATAACGATCAGAGAAAATGCCTGGAATGCTGCTAGTACTGTGTGTAAACAGGCTAGAATCCGTACTGACAGCCTGAGAAAAGAGATCTAGAATTTTGCTAGGATGCAGAAGTTACCTGGAAAATGATGAAGGGGTTGAAAAACTTGCTTCCTGTTGATTCCTCCTTTGCAAGTGAACCCTGCATCTTTTCATGGGAAAGACAGGAATGAGAGAAAGTAGGACACCTTTCTTTTATCCTTCTTAAGAAGTATTATCCTGATCCTAACTTCTCTCTTAACAGATCTTTTTATGGCACTTTTGAGAATAAATTATTTTAATTTACTTAAGTCACTAAAACACTCAGGGTCGCTTCATTCTATTTTCTTTTGCTCTTAATTATACAATCTCCCATGCAATCAAAGAAAAACTTAGAAGAGTTTTTTCTTTCTCTTCCTAGGTCTAGGAATTAAAAAAGAAAACCAAAATACTATGTGATCTATAAATACGTAGATCAATCTCAAGTCACAGAATTTTCTTCTCCTACTTGACATTCATTCCATTTGGGTTTTAAGTTGCCCTAATTTATTTTACAGCTAGGAACTTTGCATATTTGTGAATTGTGTGTTATAAGATTGAGGGATTTTAAAGATAGCTATATAATATTGTGGTACAGATACCACTTCATACCAGTCTTTCAACAGTTTAACCTTCAGGTGTTCCTTCAGAGTCTGTACAGGTTTCCAAGGTAAGCACCATTATCACACCTCCACTGTCTCACCCTGGAAGGATTTTCTCAGTTGACTGCAGATGCAAACATCATTGTAAGTTCCAGCTGTTGAATCATGACAATAGAAGGAAGCTTGCTGTGGGATGTTTCGTGATCTATTCCTTTCAGCTTATGAACTGTTCAGTCACCAGCATACATCTTTCAATCTATTTCTTGTTTCTACACAATTGAACATTTTTATAATTAATAGTTAAAATTATATCCCAAAGTATTCCTAAAAGTTAATTTTTTAAATTTTTTTTTCTAAAAAAATTCCAAAAAAGGAATTCCAAAAAAGGCATTTCAAGAATGCAGCTTATCTGTTGAGTGCTAATTTAACTTCCTCTAGCTTATGATACAGACTTTAATAACTAAATTTTCTCTCTGTATTGTATCTTTACCTCATTTTGTTCTGAACAATTTTCTAGGAGTTGTTTATCTTCTCTAAATTTATTCTGTAGCCATCGTCTAATCTGTTTTATTAGTGATCTGCTCTGAGTGTGCATTTTTTGTTCCCCAGTGGACATTTCTGGATATTTTTCACTGTAGTGCTAAGTGCTTTGTACACTTGCCTGCATTCCCAGTTGATCCACAGAATTCCTATTTGATAGCAGATGTGTTTAAAAAACAAACAAACAAATACCCCTATTTAATCGCATGCTGTGTTTGTGTTCCTTGTTTTGTTTAGACTCTTGCTGACTTACATTGGAGTAGATCTCTTGAACACTTGCAGCTGGAAACAAGTTGAGATGAACATGTTCAATAATCTGATAGTTTGATAAGTTTGTCTCAATTTGTTGTTAACTCTGCATTTCCACTATTTATGTTCAGCTTTTATATAGACATGCCCAGCTTGTTTTCAAGGTGAAGTTCAGCAAGGTCATTAACAACTATCTTTGCAACTGAATAAGGTAACCTGTTCAGATTTGAACTGAATTATTTGAGATGCAAATTAAGCATGCCATTAACAAGGAACAACTCAGAGGTGACAAGCTTTATTAGTTCAAGTGTAGCACTGCAGGATTTCTGCTGTGCTGACTCCTAGATATATTCGGAAAGGACAGTGCCATTTCTGTAATACCTGTAACATAATGGTTGTATCAGATTCTTAGCCCAAGCTTTGGGGTTCTCTCTGTACATTGTTCATGCTATCCTGATTGTATTTGGCTTTGTTCCATCGTGTTTTACTCTTCTGAAATTGTGGTGACTCCTTTGCTACTTTCTGTATGTTACAACACTTTGACTTCCAGAGGACACGTTGGTTTGGAGGAATCTGCAAATAAAGACAAGCATTCTTCCTTACTTAGTAGGCCCTTTTTCTGGTCTTTGGTAGAAATGACTACAACACAGCACATATTGAGGAATCTCTGCAGATTTGGAGGTGAAGCTGATGCAACTTTCTAAATATAACCTGACTTTTGTGGAATTACTCATATTTTTTGTATGCAGTAATATTTTAGGGCATAGCACTAAATCACAGACAACACCATATATTTCTGCTGCTAGCTATACTGAAGCTAAGCCCATTTGGGACAGTAGTCTTGGTGCTGAGACTGAGATGCCATTTATTTGCTAATATGATGAATAATATACACATAATCTGAGATTTACTGCAAGTTGGAATGTCTAAATAAAATACCTTGAACTGAATGAGACCTGGCTGTAACTAAGAGTAATGTGTACACTATGGCTTTCCTCAGTCTCAAGTTTAAGTCTGCTGTCTCTGACAGCAGCTGATAACATTTATAGGCTTGGAATTCTGATTGATGCTATTTTTTTTCCCCATGTTCTGTGATTCAGCTGCTGTGCTTTTTCAGCTCTGTATGTTTTATCTATTCTATGCTTCTAGAGGCAGTGAGATCTGAGTAGAGATTATTCTTTTTTCCCCATTACTTTTTCTTTGGGAATTCCTTAATTCTTTAGTCACTGGCTACTGGTTGTATTGCAAATCAATTGCTGACTTTTGCCGGAAGAATTCAGATCTGTCATGTCTCACAATCCCATACAGAATTACTGCACAGTGCATCAAAAATCAATATGAAAGAAAAAACAGTGGATTGAACTCTATGGAGATTCAGATAAGATGCAGATATTTAACAGTGATAGTGACTGTGACTTTTTCATTCAAGTTTGGTTTTTTTTTTCCTCTGGAAGATAGGTTTTAGTCAAATAAACTGTTTGGTTCAATACCTAACCTGCTGCCGTTTTCTGTCTGCCCTGTGGCTGCCTTTCATGCAAATATGATTTCTGTCTCTTTTTCTTGTTACTTTATGCTTTCATCTTGCTTTCTGTTAAGCTTCCGGCTTCTCTTTATTTGTCTCAATTCTTCTGCAAGCAGCCTTGCTGCTTATTCTGCCATGTTCTCTTTAATTACTAATGTCACACTATGAATCAAAGACTCGTCCATGGCTTCCTTCCATCTTCCAACTTCACTCTCTCCCATCCAACCCTCTTGCAAAACACACATGTGCGTTTAGACCTCATTTCTTTTTCATCCTTTCTGCCTTTTTTTTTCTTATGAATTTTGCTCTCCTCTGAGACTCTGCCTTTCTCCTACTTTCTGCATGGTTTCCAGCTGTAAAAATATTAAGTAGGGGGAACAGTCAGATTTCTTTGTTGTGTAATAGGTAGAGATCTTTAAGGATTCTTTTTAGCTCAGACCTCCTGACCAAATAAAATTAAGTTGGTAAGACCAAAATCCCACTTAACAGTCTTCTTTGCTTCTAATATTTGAGACTAGTTTTAGATTTTTATTTTTTAAAATATTTTAGATTTTGATTATACAGCCAGCTTGTATAGTAGACAAAAGATATATAGAAATCTCATATCAACTGGATATAAAGATTCAGTTTTTCTGTAGATGCAGGAAATTCTCTATTTATTTTTTTTTTAGTTCTGTTTGGTGGTATTCATTCACACTATTTCACTTTTTTTACACAATATTTATTAATTTATCTTCATTTAGAAAAAAGCGTTCATTGTTTTTCTTCGTAAAAAAGAATTGTTTTTCATGTATGTTCTCTTGGAGAATCTATCTCTGCTTTCTAAGCTGCTGTCCCTTCAGTGGATATTGACTGTTGTTTTTTGAACATAATCCTGTTACCAAATGAAACACTTTCTGGGGGAAGATGATTTTCCTTTCAGTTAGTTTTTGAAGTAGGTGACTTTTACGCGCACATAGACCTGTATCCTCATCACCAGAAAATGTCCAACTTGCCTTGAACAGAATTATTTTGTGTGACATGAAGGTCAAAATTTTGTCTGTTGATGCCTTGCTGTAATTTCTGGGCTCCTCTCAACTGGTGATAGCAGGCTAACTTTGGGGATCAATAGTTAATGTAGCACAGTCATTGGCTTCATGCTCCAGTTTAAGACAAGGTTGCTGGTCATTGTTAGTATTTTCCTATTTCCTGTATTACTACAATAGTACATTATCCTGTTAAATAAAAGCAAAGTAGCATGTAAGTTGAGTTCAACCCTTTTTGTCCGCTTCATTTTGAGTGTGCTTTGTACTAATGAATCATCTGCACTGTATTGTCATAGAATCATAGAATCCTTAGAGTTGGAAGGGACCTATAAAGGTCATCTAGTCCAATTCCCTTGCAGTGAACAGCTAGATGAGGTTGTCCAGAGACTGATCCAGCCTCACCTTGAAAGTTCTCAGGATCAGGGCTTCCACCACATCTCAGGGCAACCTGTTTTATTGCCTCGCTATCCTTAATTTAAAATTAATTTTCCTTTTATCTAATCTAAATCTACAGTTTTCAAGCTTGAAACCATTTCCCCTTGCTCTATCACAACAGACTCTGCCAAAGAGTCTGCCCCCTTCTTCCTGTAGCTCCCCTTTAGATACTGAAATGCCACTATCAGGTGATCTTGGAGCCTTCTCTTTTCCAGTCTGAACAGCTCCAGCTCTCTCAGCCTATCCTCCTAGGAGAGGTCTTTCATCTGTTGGATCATTTTTGTGGCCCTGCTCTAGATGCACTCCACTAGACCCATGTCTCCTGTATTGAGGACTCCACATCTCGACTCAATACTGTAGGTGAGGTCTCACCACTGATCTCCATTGCGACACTGAGTCACTGACCATCATTCACAGTCTACCAAAGAACATTCTCTTGTTCACTGATGCAGAGACACCATCATAAAAGGCCACTAGGTTGGTCAGGTGGATATGACCAACCTAGTGAAGACAGCTATAGCTTCACTAGGCTACATTAGTGAAGCTTCCTAGTAAAGCTGTGCTGATTCTTCCATGTCAGCTTCCAGTCTTCCATGTACCATAGAATAGCTTCCAGGACGATTTGTTCCATGGTCTTTCCAGGCAGAGAGGTGAGACTAATGTGTCAGTGGTTCCCAGAGTCATCCTTTTTACCCTTAAAAATGGGTATGATGTTGTCTTTTTTCCAGTCACAAGGGACTTCACATGATTGCCACAACTTTTCAAATATCTTTGAGAATGTCATCATAAATCTTCTGCTCATAAGTCATTTGTATGTTCTGGTGCAAATATTTTCTCCATTTATCTCTTCGTTGCTTCTTATCTTGTCCTTGGCTCTCAGTGCAAGTTATTCTTTCAAATCTTGTTCTCTCTGCTCACCTTTTGCTTTCACCTAAATGTGAATCTCCAGTCATGCCTTGTTTCCATCGGTGTTAACAGTGCTGGTAAAAACTTTGCACGAGAGACTTTTATTTGGTTTGCTTAACAGGAAAAATGAAGTTTTAACTGCATTTTGCAATACTACTTCACAGATAGTTGAAAAATCTCTGGTTTACAATTTCTGTACTTAGTTACAATGAGAAAAAGTAGGGGGAGAATTTGGAAATAACTACTTTACGCACAAATGATCTACTAGTAGAAAAGTGAAATCACAGTGTTTTAATGAAAGTTAAAGAATTTTTAAATGAATGCTAAGCATATTTAAAGGCATTTTTAACAGTTTCTCAAACAGCTGTTTAATTAAAAAACTTTTCTTGAATTACTACCAATGTATGTTTGACATTTAAAATCTGTAATTGTAAGCAGCAGTGCTTCTTTGTCTTAGTTGAAAATGCATGTGAGCAGCAAAGGAAATGTGCATTTATTGACTTGAGGTAATCAAAAGACTAATGAACCCTGAAATTTACAAATACAGGTGCAGATAAAACATTTCAATAGTATTAGTATAGCTTATAAAACACTTATGAATATCGAGTCATGGATCTCCTCCTAGTTAAGTGACTATTGAGAGTTACAGACAGAAGCACTTCGTGATTGTGGGCTGTTTAAAGAAACTGCTGCTTAATAGGGCTGTTTAGTAAAGGAAACTCTCCCATATCATTAAATCTTACAAGTAAATAATTTCTGCTGTTGCTATATGTATCAATATTGCTATAATTATTGTTTTAAACATTGTTTAATCTATGTTATTTAATTTGGGTGAAATATATACACTATCTGGATATGATACAAACAGCTAAAGTGGAAGATTGCCTGTCATAATTTCAGAAGTTTATTTTATGTATGTTCAGTATCAGTACTTACTATTACAAAAATAGCATGAATGCCTAAACAAGTAGGATGGTACCATTTGTAGCACCAGCTAAAGAGAGCACTGAAACATGAAATACTTTAATGGCATTTATAACTAGAAGCCAGAGATTGCTAAAATTAAAAACTTGTAAGCAGATACTATTTTTTTCTTTGCTGTTTCTTGGCTTTTGGCTTCTTCTCATAGATCACAGGTTTGTTTTTTTTCTCTTGCAGAACTTCAGCTTGGTTTTGCATGCTCTATTAATTATACTGTTACATAGTCATAAAATACTACATAAAGTACAATATAAAGTTTATGTTATGAAGCATAGCCACTTGTAGGAGATGTTGATACGTGGTATTTTCTCTCTGTATATAACGAATCTCTATTTTTTCTCTGTGTATAACAAGAAGTATTTCATATTCTCACATGAAAGACTGCTTTTAAGGAATCCAATTATTGCAGGGAGCCTTAATATAGTCATATTCCTTTCTGCTTATGTACTACATATTGTCATTTACTTAATAAATCAATCATACTAGACAGACTCTTCAGTTCTGTTATTTATTTCCCTATAAACCCCAAACTCGTAGTTGATTTCTGCTTGGTAGTAATTCTGTAATGGTCTCATTATTCCTGTAGCACTTACAGTGGTTGGAGCAGATCTCATTTCATAGTAGTGTTGTGTGCCATTAACTGGAATATCAGCCAGACATGCAGCATACAATGGAAATTCTGCATCTAGGAGAAAACTGCTTACTATTTTGTTGCCATCTAGTTTTGTTTTAGTTGTCTCACAGTCTAGTTTGTTTATTTCATTTTTATCAATAGTTATTACTTTCAGAGATTATGTTCTGACACTTTGCTACAAATAATGAATTGGGGGTTATATTAAAACTTGTTTTCAGAAGGGCATAAAGATACTACATAGCTAGAGTTCTGCACTGAAGAGTGTGTATTGATATCCTCAGCTCTGAAAGTACTCATGTGAATGCTTTCCTGCCACCATAAATAGCTGCAACAGCCTATAAAGAACAGTCAGTTTTGTAACAATAATGAGGATAATTAGGTTTAACCTAAAATGGCATATATCCTGTATGGAATGAATTGTATGTATTGTTACTATTTTTATTTTAACAATATCTGAAAGCACTTTCAAATCAGTATTGAACAGAGTATTTAAAAGGCATTTTCATTATCTCTGCTGAAGGGAAGATAACAGAAAACAGAAAAACTAACATATTTGATGCCTTTTTTCACTTTTGTGACAATGAGACACATCAGGATAATTTTTATTGAGTGTGTTTTTATGATAGTTATAAAAAATACTGTATACAACTTGAAGTATACTGTACTGTTTTTGCTCAGAACTCTGGAAATTCATGCAATACAAGCTGAACACTGAAAATCAAGCACATCCTGATGGTACAAATATACATTAATACCATGGGAAATTAAAGGCTCACACTGCCAATTTGACAAATCCTGACATAAGAAATTCAGCAGGTTTCAGTGCTGATCAAGAGTGAACCAGTAAGAATAGATATCTTACTCTGATTGCCTAGATGATTAGAAACAAATTTATAGTCTTTGTTATTTCTAAATTTTGAAATGGAGATGGTTAACTTTTCTTTTGATACCTCATTGCCTTGTTCTTTGAGAACAGAGCCCTTACCGTTGATTCTGGAGAGCAGTAACTCGTTTGTACGGGGAATTTCTGTGCATTTGGAGGAAAACTGATCTTTCAAATAATTATTTCACTTATTTAATTTTTCATATTGAGTTCAGAATTCTCTTTTAATGTTTACATAATTCAGAAGGATTTTTTTAATGCTTAAATTATGTTTTTACCACTGATTTTTTTTTTCTGTGACCATTTTATCTGAAAACTCAGTGAAGATGAGTTTATGTTCTTTTTAGAAAAAAAGGAGTGTTGATTTAAGTAGCCTCTGTATTCTGTGTGTTAAATGAAGAAAGGTAAGTTATTTCTTAACAATATTCTTCTGGAGAGACAAAATTGCATACACAGGTGTCTGACAGAAAATGTTACACAGACAGAACTTCTGTCTGTGGCAGAGTTGCTGCTTTATCCCGAGTGTTTCATGGAAGCTTGGAGTTATTTAATAAAGGGAATTCTGTGTTTAAGCTAGATTCTCACTTTAAGAAAGTGAGTTAGAGAAGCACATTGCTTGTTAGCTGGATTCACTCGAGCATGATGAGTTACGAGGCTCATCTATGCTACTGTACTCCTTAGTGTACCTTCTTAGAGGTCCCCCAGCATGAAGTGGGATGTTCCAAGGCAGTTAATACTTCAGTGGCCTGGAGCCTGGGCTTTACATGTCCCTGAAGTCTCTCTGTCTCATGTGACCAAAATTCAGACATCCTTCAGCATATGATTATGCACTTACATGATAGGAAGGCAAAGAAGATTGGAAATACTGCATGCACTGTAATTTATGTCATGTTTTTGCATGGCTGGACACACAGCTGACAAAGCAAACTGAACTTTGACACTTCATTTGTTGCACATACAGTCTTCTATCACACAAGTAGTATTTTGAATATTTTTAAAGTATCAGGAATAACTTGCTGAATGTACAATACAGCGAAAAAAACAGAAACAACACTGCAGTTTTCACATTAATATATCAGGATATATTGTCCTGTTACTTCATCTGAGTTATATATGTCCTTGACTTTTTGTTTTTCTTTCTTTATTCCTACTTCATTAATTTTTCTGTAATTGACCATCAGGAGCAGTAATGGAACAGTAAGTTGTTATAAGTTTTGGTAGTTTGTAGATATTGTTTAGAGGCTAGTGTGCTTCTTGTGACACAGATATTCCGATACGGAAACACTGAATATATAAGATAACCTATAGACTAAAAATTGCAGATTTACATAAATCTTA
>NW_011100901.1:0-879 GCF_000146605.3 Meleagris gallopavo | reverse complement strand
AAAAAAATTGTCTCCCATCTTCTTAACAGTGCTCTGTTTTTAAGCTACTAGTGTCTTTAGGGTACCTAGTGAGAGAAAACTTGGAGTTGCTATGCAAAACATAGACAGTTGTATTGCTTTTGTTTCTTCTCTAATCAGTGTCCACAGGTAGTCATGACCCTCTGAAAAGCAAAGTTTACAGCCTTTCTGTAAGAATTTGAAGTCTTAATTTTAGAGTCACAAGCATTTTGAGTACTCACAACAGGGATCAGTAAGAAAAAAAAAAAAGAGTAAAAATCACTACAAATAAAGTAATTACTTATCTTAAAAGAACACGTAAGACCAGAATCACTAGTAGTTTTCAATGCAGACTTTAGTCGTTTTTCATGAATGCTCTGTTAATTATTATGCAGAATATATACATATTATCAATTTGATAAATTTGATTGGAGAGTTCTATTCTGTAGGATGGACCTATTAAAAATGACTTTGTTGCTATTTGGTTCATTACAAGTTGTACTGAGAGTGGAAGAATGCTTCTTTTCCTTGCCACAAAGCTATTTCCAAGGAACAGTTTTATCAGTAACTGTTTTGCTTTGAAAAAGAATTCTACTTTCACTGTAAGGATTTTAACTTCTGTGATTTTTGCCTACAGTTAATCTGATCTTCTTATAGAACTTTGTATACATAGACCTTTCTCATTCAGGACTTGTTTCTTAATTTTTAATGAGGCTGTGTGCAAATGTGTCTTTTGTCTTAGTTTATCAAACTGAGCTTATCATTCTTTCAGTTCTTTCTGAAATAAGTTGTTGGGAATCTCAGTATTCAAAACAGGAATATTGATTGATTGTGGAGATAGATAGATAGATAAATATATATATATATATTTTTTTTAGTAAT
>NW_011100900.1:0-481 GCF_000146605.3 Meleagris gallopavo | reverse complement strand
AGCTATTGTTCCTAACCAACACTAACCCATATGTATACTCCCAGATATGAAAGGCAAAAAGAAAGTGCATAAAAACTTGCTGAGATCTCAGTAAGGAAAACAAACTTATGCCAGTAGAACATGTCAACAAACCACAGAATCACAGAATGGCTTAGGCTGGAAGGAAGTGTAAAGGATCCTTTGGATCATCTAATTTCAATCCCCTGCTCCAGGCATGGTTGTCAACTACTAAATCAGGCACTGGATCATGTTGTCCATAAAACCCATCAAATCTGGAGTTCAGTCCTACAGGGATGGGGCATCCATAGCTTCTCTGGGCAGCTGTGCCAGTACCTCACTGCCCTCACCTCAATGAGGTCTCCCAGGAGTCTTCTCTTCTTAAGCTGAAGAAGCCCAGCTCCATTAGCCTCTCTTTGTAGGAGAGGTGTTCCAACCCTCTGACCATCTTAGCAGCCCTCCTCTGGAACTGTTCCAACAGCTC
>NW_011100899.1:0-2413 GCF_000146605.3 Meleagris gallopavo | reverse complement strand
TAAAAAAAAAAAAGTAAAACTCGTGGATTAAGAAAAAAACTTTGTACTGGAATGGATGAGAAAAATAATAGTAATGATAATAATAGGTCACTCTGAAAGTAATGCTTCTTATTTCTGGGGAAACTACAAACATACGAACAGCACAACATTCCATAGAGCAAGTTCTCAGTTACAGAATGCTACTTTTTTTTTTTTTTTCAACACAGTCATAATCATTGTTGTTTTTTTTTTGTTTTTTTTGTTTTTTTGTTTTTTGTCCTGCAACGGACAAGAGCTTCCAGGCTGTGCTCGTAATTAAAAAACAAACAAACAAAAAAAAAAAACCACCACAACTGTACTAGCAGAAGTGACCCATAATTACTACTGCTGAAATGCTCAACCTGCCACCTCCTTGTGCTCACATACAGTGTTTGGTTTCTGTAAATGTTCAGCAATTATCTGAGATTGGATGTGTTTTTTTTTCTGCATGAAGGAATTAAATTACACACCTTTGCCTCATGTGCATTTCTGTGTCAGTTTTGTCAGACTGTTTCTCTCCTCTGATTTGTCTCATGGCAACAAAATATAATTGAGTTCTGGTGGGAAGGTTCATCCCCTACTGCTATTCACTATCATCTGCCTCTGACATTTTGGACATGTGTAATAAAATAGGAGGCATTACTTTCAGAGTAGCCATTTTATGTATTTACAAAACAAGTGGTGCACAATAAAATCGATCGTCCCACCAACCAATGCCCAGCCAGTCCTTGAGTAGCAGCTGTCCACCACAGCCTTGACCAGTTCAGGTCAGCAGGTCTGCTTCTGTTCTCTTCCAGCTCATTGTGCCCCTTTAGCCCCCCTTGCTGACAGGATAGTATGAGAAACTGAAAAACTGGAATGTCCTAACTCTCTGCAGCACTGCTAATCAACAACTAAAACATTGGTGTATTACCAACATTGTTGATATCACAGCATCATATCATTATGAAGAAAGTAACAGTCCCAGTCAAAACCAGCTCAGCTTGCTAACAAGTGAACTGTGCATAAGTTTTAGATGTGTGTGTTCATCAGTACCTAAAAAAACAAAGAATAATGTTCAAATGATTAGAAGATTAGAACTGAACTTAAAACAACAGTAAACCAACCAATGCTGAAAAACATTATTGATGGGAAAATTTGATATGACCTACAGCACAGAGATATGGCAAATTTCATCCCAGTGGATATTTAAAACAAGCAAAAAAAAAAGGAGATGGGAAAGTAATGTGTATGCTGCTGAGGGTTCCGAGCCGCTCACTGGAAGATGTTCTGTTCTCTTGTTTCCCCGAATTATAAAATGTGTTTTATCAACAGCATGTAAGTAACTGTGGGTTTTAAACTTTAATTGATCTTCTTGGGCAGAAGATGGAAATGGTCTACCTGAAATAGACAGAAGCTGAAATATGATTTGAAGTTGTGCTGTTGCAGTGTTTGCAGTCACTTAACTAAATGATTGAGCTAAGTGTCATGTACTGGTACATCTGCATAAGCTCCTCAAGACATCTGGTAAGTTGAGGTGGGGATGTGTTGGGATTTTTTTTGATAAGTAGTGGAGATTCTGAAAAGACTGGACAGGGCTTAGAAATTCAGAGCGATTAGGTTATTAGCATACATTTTATAAGTCTGTGGTTTCTGGTGGAATTTATGTCTCATTGTGCAAATAATACCATTGTTAGATTGCTGCAAATGAGAGATATCAACAAAGTGTTAAGCAGGGATCCACAGAAAAAAACTCAACATGGAAGAAAAAAACTGATGGATGAGTTTTTTTTTTCCTTCAAATTTCAAGGGCTTAAAAATGGAGTAAAGGATATATTTTAGTTTGGATCAAAACTGTTCTTACATAGTGAATCTGGCTGTATTTTGGTTTTTATTTTTGGAGCAGCCTTGGACAATTTGTATTGTGTGGATGTTAAATTCTTATATTGGCTTTACATATTCACTAAGTAACCTTAGTCACAGTCAAAGTGACATCCATGGGAATGGTTATAAATATGTGAAGAAGGCAGAACTTACACAAAAACAACCATTACAGTCTCTTCCAACCCACTATTCTATTCTATGATGCTATGAAAAAGCCTGGTATGAAACAGAAGATCTTGGACTGAGTAGGATTCAGGTTTTACGTGCGTATCATATAGGGAGTAAGTTCGGTCTAAAAATATTTCATCAGAAAAGCTGAAGAATATAGAGAATAAACTTGGACCTGTTCAAATGAAGCATCTTCAACCTATAGAGCAACCCAGAATACTTGAGCACTAGAGTGAAATATTTGGTCAAGTTTATTAGTTTTATCCAGCTTCAAGTAATGGAGCAAGTAATGAACAAGAGAACCAAGAGGTTCCAAACCTCTGTAAAATAGCTGTGTTTAGTTTTTGTTTTTGTTTTTGTTTTT
>NW_011100898.1:0-1380 GCF_000146605.3 Meleagris gallopavo | reverse complement strand
AGAAAGAAAGAAAGAAAGAAAGAAAGAAAGAAAGAAAGAAAGAAAGAAAAGAGGGAGAAAGAAGGAAAGAAAGAAAGAAAGAAAGAAAGAAAAGAGGGAGAAAGAAGGAAAGAAAGAAAGAAAGAAAAGAGGGAGAAAGAAGGAAAGAAAGAAAGAAAGAAAAGAGGAAGAAAAGGATGAGGGGGAGCTTATTTTTAGCTACTGGTTTTTATAGCCTGCATTTCCTGTTTAAGGAAGTCGATATCCTCACAAAATGATAGACATCAAACTCTGAAGAGCATTGTATCACAGCCACATCTCCCTCAACATATGGCCCTTAATTTTCTCTGAAAGACAAAAACTGAGTGTTGTAATGCTCAGTTTCCAGACAAAACCAAAACAAAACTAGTCAAACTGTATTTGCTCCGCTAAGGTAAAGCAGCCCACCATGAAAAACACAGAAAGACACTGTATAAGCCTTGCAAGTAGTGAAATGGAAAAAGAATGGTTGAGGTATGGAGAAAGTCCTAGATCATAGCAGATGGCTAATGTACAAACAACTGGTAAAATGCAGGCTATGAAATCAAAGCCTCTACCACAAAAGTTAATCTTCTGTATGCAGAAAAACCTTCTCCTTAAAAGACTAAAAGGTTCAGAGAGGCTTGAAGACTCTTGAAGCAAAAATACAATCCTCCTCTACAATCACCTCTGTGTAAGGCAACGCTGAAGTTTCTTTTTCAGTACGCATGTACCATCTCACACTGTACTTCCCAACATGCCCATTAGACTTCTCGATTGCCCATTATATGATTTAGATAAAAGCTTTATGGAAGATCTCTCAAATGACTAGCAAGCAAGCAACACTGCTTACGTCAGACTACCAGAAGTCTTGTGCCTAATGGTTTTAATTTAGATCCTGGATTCCCAAGAATGATTGGAGAAGCTCAGCTTTCAAAACCAAAAGCCTTAATAACTCACAGTGTAATAGAAGTACAGACAACCTCCTGAGCTGCATCAACAGAGAGATGGCCAGCGTGGCAAGGGAGGGGATTGTTCCCTCTCTTTGCCCTCCTGATACCTCACCTGTAGAACTGCATCCACATCTGGGACCCCCAGCACAAGGCAGACGTTGAGCAGTTGGAGCGGGTCCAGAAGTAGGCCACAAAGGTGATCAGGGGGCTGGAGCACCTCTACTATAGGGAAAGGTTAAGGGAGGTGGCCTTGTTCAGTATGGAGAAGAGAAAGTTGTAGATTATGGCTATCCAGTATTTAAAGGGAGATTATTATAAAAAGGAGGAAACTTTTTACATGGGTAAATAGTACTAGGACAAGGAAGATTAGCTTTAAACTAAAAGATGGAAGATTTAGCTCAGATATTAGGAAGAACTTTTTTTTTTTTTT
>NW_011100897.1:0-570 GCF_000146605.3 Meleagris gallopavo | reverse complement strand
AGTTATAGTTTGCCTGCAGCATGATGGTCTTCCTAACTTCCCCTTTTTTTGTTTCCCTATTAGCCCACTTTAAAAAACTTTTAAAAAAGTTACCCTAGATAAAGTCAAGCTCTACTCCTATCAAATTGATCATGGAAAAACTACAGACTGAACCATAGTAAATATAATGTATACTCACATTTTACATTTTCCTGACTATTACACTGAGGTTAAACTTAATGAAAATCTGAAAAAGAAATTAAACATTAATGCCTGCTTAGTGTCAGGTTTATTTTCTCGTGTTCCCCGTTTTCCCCTTTTTACCAGTTAGTACTTAACTATTAGACTGATTTTCCAGTCCAGGGAGAGTTTTGTGCCATTTTTTAGACCAAGGATATTGACTTTATACAGAAAGCTTGCATAAGTTTGCTCAAGTAAGTTTGCATCTATTTAAACAGCCAAGTTTCTCATCAATATATGATGTATCGTATCATCCAGCCATTAATGCTGAGCCAAAATATATTTACTTTAAAAAATCCCTTTAAAAATAGCTGTAACACTTAGCTGCAGCAGTTCTGCAGCAGAACTTTT
>NW_011100896.1:0-504 GCF_000146605.3 Meleagris gallopavo | reverse complement strand
CACAGAATCACAGAATGGCCAGGATTGGAAGGGACCTCAAGGATCATGAATCCTTCAACCCTCCTGCCACAGGCAGGGCCACCAACCTCCACATTTAATACTAGACCAGGCTGCCCAGGGCCCCATCCAATCTGGCCTTGAACACCTCCAGGGACGGGCACCCAACAACCTCTCTGGGCAGCCTGTTCCAGCACCTCACCACTCTCTCTGTGAAGAATTTCCCCCTGACATCCAACCTAAATCTTCCCTCCCTCAACTTAAAATCATTTACCCTTGTCCTGCAGTTATAAACCCTTTCAAAGAATTGATTCCCCTCTTGTTTGTAGGCTCCCTTTAGGTACTGGAAGGCTGCAATGAGGTCACCCCGCAGCCTTCTTTTCTCCAGCATGAACAAGCCCAGCTCATTCAGTCTTCGTAGGCAAGGTGCTGCAGTCCCCTGATCATTTTTGTGGCTCTCCTCTGGACCCTCTCCAACAGCTCTCTGTCTTTCTTGTACTGGGGGCT
>NW_011100895.1:0-463 GCF_000146605.3 Meleagris gallopavo | reverse complement strand
TGCAAGACAAACATTCAAATCCATGAAAATATGTTAACATACTTCTCAAATTCTAGCATTCTCATGAGTCCTCTCTCTTTAGGCAGAAAGCATTAGTCCTGGAGTGGATTAGGTATCTTTCTTCTTCTTCTTCTCCTTCTTTTTCTTCTACTTCTTATTTTGTTTGTTTATTTATTTATTTACTTCTTTAATTGCCTCAGTGTTCTCCAGAACTGTGTTTGCAGGACACAGATGCCTTCAGGCACAGGGACACAGACAGTGGTGCCAGTGCCAATGCCCTGTGACTAATGCCCAGCGTCCACCGCTGCTCTGCCCTGCTGCGTATCTGATGTCCCTCATCCTCCAGGTGTCTCCAGCTCTCCTAAATCAATGACCATGCTCAGGGCATGTTTGCAGCAGGCCCTTTTCATCTGGACACATGCTCTTCCCACTGCTCTCCAGATTTCCCCATCCTTTGCTCTTT
>NW_011100894.1:0-647 GCF_000146605.3 Meleagris gallopavo | reverse complement strand
TGGCCACTGCCAGGCAGGAACAGATGCGAGTGGTCCCTGCTGAGCATGAGAAGAAGGACACAGACACACAGAGTGTAGCTTTGCTGAGGGATTTATTGATCATCAGAGGGTGTCATTGATCATCAGGGTCTTCATAGATCATCAGAGGGCAACAGTGGTCATCAGAGGGCAGCGCTGCTCATCAGAGGATGTCAATGGGCATCAGTGGTGAGGAGAATCCTTGTCCCTGCAGGGTTTGTCCCCAAGGACTTAGGGCAGGAGGAGAAAGACTGGCAGCAGCCAACAGGGCCAGGGCAGGATGGGGGTCCCCTGGGGACAGCAGCCACAGCCCCTGTCGCACCTCCACAGAGACCCTTGGCCATCCACAGGGCTATAGAGTTTGCCCCTTCCGAATCCCCTTCTCTGCACTGCCCCATAGAGTGCAAGGGTAGGTGTGGAGATGGCAATGCCCAGGTCCCCCTGGAACAGGCCAGGGACAGTCCCCTCCATACCATCCAGCCCCAGCCCCTGATGCCTGCTCCTCAGGGCTATGGGACACCCAGGGTCCCCCAAGAGCCCTGTGGGGCTGCAGGTGTCCCCGTGCTGCTCACCTAGACATGCAGATCCAGGACTGCACGTCTCGCACGCAGGGGATTCTCCTCTGCTCT
>NW_011100893.1:0-1140 GCF_000146605.3 Meleagris gallopavo | reverse complement strand
AAGGCAATTCATCTGTGCTGCAGGAAGGGGTGGAGCCTGTCTCCACCCCTCCTAGACCCATTTAAGAGCTGACTGCCAGTGGGGAAGGATCTCTTCTGGAGATTCACTCCATTGGAGTCTATTTTGTGAGCCCAGGACAGGGTGAGTGTCTTTCTTTTCCTGCTCCAATATAATAATTACATCAGCCAAGCTCCTGGACACACTATACCATCTGTATATTCATTGATTGTGCACTATAGGCTAGCATTCATTTCTTCAGGTCTCTGCAGTGACGTGCAGTATTCAAAGGGGTGAACACTTTGTTAATCGTTTAATGAAAGATAATATTTTATACACTTCATATATATATAATATATAGTTTTATTATTTTATATAATTGTTTTATCATTTTATATAATTGATTTGTTACATTTTAATGAGCGGATGTATTCAAGTGTTTTAGATCCTCCCAAGGATATCCTTTTGAATGAAATCTCTTAGCTGTCTTCGCTTTCTGTACTTTAGTTGATATCAGGAAAAAATCTGTGAGTGTGTTAACTAAATAATCCTTGGATTAAACAGAACTGGAAAATGTGTTGCAGCTGTTAATTGCATTCAGTATACAGGACCAGTCTAAACCTGGTTTAAAATAAATCCTGCACACTTGTATAATGCGTTCATTTCTGCCAACTGTTTCACAATTTTTTTTCCAATTGCACTATGATTGTGGCTAATATAGTGTCTGGTAAATTACATGGGTGAACTACCTAGTTTTATTAGCTTTTATTGCGACTTCTCAGCCTTCTTTGGCTTGACCTAACTTGCTGTCACATGTATTTAATGGCTATTGCTATTTTTCTATGGTGTATGTGTATATTTATAAGGAAGGACTTTAAATCTTTTCTTCTGTCCTATAAATATATTTTTATCTCATCTTGGGGATTGAACAATTTTCTCATCAAACCTTACATCTTATTAACAATTATGTGAGGTGTAACTACTCACTCTTTTGAACTCCATGTTTCACTCTTTTCTCTGAAAATTACTAGTTCTGATATAAATAATGTATAGTATTTTTTTTTCTAGTCAGTGTTCTTTCTCTGATCCTCTAATCTTTTACACATTGTCAGCTCTACACATGAATTTCTGCTTTTTTTTTTT
>NW_011100892.1:0-410 GCF_000146605.3 Meleagris gallopavo | reverse complement strand
TGCTACTGGCTTCCACCTGGAGTTTGAGGTGTTGGCCAAAACTCTGACTGCAATCTTCCAAACAATTTCTTATCCACTCAATAGGCCACTTTTCCAATCCATATCTTCCTAATTTAGAAAAAATAGTGTAATGTGGGACCATCAAAGGCCTTGCAGAAGTCCAGGCAGATGACATCGGTTGCTCTTCCTTTGTATACTGATACAATCAATCCACCTTAGAAGGCCACCAGTTTGGTCAGGCATGGAAGCCTTAGCACATCTTCCAGGAGAATCTGTTCCATGATCCTCCCAGCCACAGATGTGATCCTCACCAGCCTGTATTTTCCTAGATCTTCCTTTCTACCTTTCTTAAAAATGGGATTGTTGTTTCACTTTTTCTAGTCACCAGAGACTTCAGCCCACAGCCTTTC
>NW_011100891.1:0-461 GCF_000146605.3 Meleagris gallopavo | reverse complement strand
TTCCTGCCCAGCCTCTGTCAATGCCTCACTGCCCTCATGGCACGCTGACAGATAAATCACTAGAAAAAAACCATCTCTTTACTATCACTAAATCTGATTAAATTAACAGGCTTCTCAGACCTACCTTCCCAAGGGTGAAGACTACTGATTCTTAAAGACATTTTCTGGTAAAGCTGAATCTTGCATACCTGTCAGCTACAGGCATATACACTTGAGATGTGGAAATGGTGGGGAAGATCAACATTTCATTATTCTTACACTCTAAAGATTCCCTGCTTCCCTTAAGGGAACTTCTGCTCATACATTGTTACCTGTTATTCTTCAGAAAGATGAGAGCAGCTGTGGTGAAGTCACATTCCTGCAAATAATCCTTCTGGTTTGGAAAGGCGTGTGCTCTGCTGACTGGATGGCTGGGCCCAAAGAGTTGTGGTCAATGGAGTTAAATCCAGTTGGTGACCAGT
>NW_011100890.1:0-580 GCF_000146605.3 Meleagris gallopavo | reverse complement strand
TACAGAGAGAGTGGTGAGGTTCTGGAACAGGTTGCCCAGAGAGGTTGTGGATGCCTCATCCCTGGAGATGTTTAAGGTCAAGTGAGATGGGGCCCTGGGCAATCTGATCTAGTGCTTGATCTGGCAGCTGACAACTCTGCCTGTGGCAGGGAGGTTGGAACTTGATGATTCTTGAGGTCCCTTCCAAGCAAAGCCATTCCATGATTCTTGCTTTTCTGTCTCTATAATCTCTGTAGCTGAACAGGGCTATCAGTTCTTTCAGGGAAAATTCCCATTGTGGCAATGGTGTTTTATCAGCATCCTTCTTCCCAGTAATCTCTGAAAAGATCGGGCTTGAATTCCTGTTTTTGTACAACCAAAATTGGCAGTTCATACTGAATCGCTGGCAACTCCTCTGTAGACTGGTCAAGGAATAGAAAACTAATGAAAATTGGCAGCTTTATAATTGAAATCTTATAGCCTGGGGAATTAGATTGCTATTTATTAAAATAGATTCAGAATTTTTTGGAAATTTCAGAATTATTAATTGATGTTGTCAACGGTTTATGGGCTGGTTCAGTCCGGTTCTGTGACTAGAAGG
>NW_011100889.1:0-1315 GCF_000146605.3 Meleagris gallopavo | reverse complement strand
ATGTGTAATTAAAAGTGAAAAAGTATGGGATTCCTCCTTTTTTTTTCTTTTTTTTTCTTTTTGATTTTCTTTTCTGTTATATTCATATCTGTAATTAATGCATGGGTGTGCAACATTTGGCTGCCAAGGTCACACTGAGTTATGAGGAATTATCTTGTTCCACATATAAAATAACAATATATAAATGTGCGTGTGTGTGTATAGATATATATGTACATATATAAGTAACAAAACTTATTTTTAATTTTTTTTTAAATGTAAAGAACAGTTACAAAAACATAAAACAAATGGGATATTTCATCTCATTTTTGACTCGTTCAATGGAAGTAGTTGCAATTCTTAATCCATATCTGTTTGTCAGATACTGTTGATGAAATATTACACGTCCTGTGATTCATCTTTGAAAACAGTGGTTCACAAATGTTCATACATCCAATAAGTGATGGCATGAAGAAGACATGATGAAGCAAAAGATGTATTTCTGTATTATCTTATAGAAGTCTAGTATGGAGACATGATCACATTTTTCTTTGAATGAAATGCACGTTCATAATGCTATATATTCATTTAACAATGTGCAGGTAATGTACACATCAACTGAAAATGGAGTTGTAAATATACAAAAAAAAGAAAATATGATTTTTTCAGAAATCTTGGAAACTATTCTCTAATTCTTTTCTCAAAACTGAAAGGCTTCATATTTCTCGCTGTGTTTAGTCAGCACATCAAAATGCATGAAAGTATCTGCCATATCTTGAGTTTGCCATAACTTAAGTTTCGTTTCAAATGTTGCTATAGTCTCAAACATAGTATACACAAGTTCATTTTCACCTCACAGATGTATGTGTAACATACATTTAAATGGGTGGTCAAATCCAACAAAAATATTACATCTATGAGCCATTTTTCATTTCTCATCCTCATCGCCTGGCACAAGCTTTCCTTCTGATTCTATTAATGTCTTGATTTTGTTTCACAAATCATAAAATATTTTTAGCATTTTACCCCAACAGGCACATTCCTTCAGTTACATAAATGTCATCCTCATAGTCAGCATCCATACTTTGAAGGAACTCCTGGAAATGCTGATGATTCAGTCCATGGGACTTTATGAAATTCACCATTTTGATGAAGAGTCGCATGACATTAACCATTTTTAAAGCTTTTGCACGTAAGTTTTCTTGATGTACGATGCAGTGATATGTCATCAAACTTGAGCCACCGGTGGCAACTGCATCGTCTTCTATTAATTTTGCAAGTCCCTCTGTTAAACCAACCATCACCGCAGCACCATCACTAGCTATACCAGACATGT
>NW_011100888.1:0-449 GCF_000146605.3 Meleagris gallopavo | reverse complement strand
AATGAAAAAACAAAGAACAACCATAGCCTTACAGATAGACTGGTAATGAAACAATAGCATGAAGTTCTTGCCAACCCTTTTTGACAAAGCAGGTATTATGTCATAAACAATAGAAGGTATGTAAGAATGCATGAGTATCTCTGTCATGTACATTAGAAGATAGTTATTAAGTTACCTTGGCTTCTTAGAACTATGGAACAAACTTGTCATTCACCTCATAGGTTTCTGGTACAGAAATGAGAGGGCTGCTATACACTAGCCTGTAATTTAAATTGCCTGTTCTTAGTCATCTCTTGACCCAGCAAAAATGACGTTTTTCATTAAGAGCAGATTCATACAAAATAGAATGAGATAGGGCAAGCATTCAACTTATTTTCCTGTTGAACACCCACAAGCATGATTTCATTTTAACTTCCTTTTTGAAAAGTTTTTTTTAAAACAACAACAAC
>NW_011100887.1:0-466 GCF_000146605.3 Meleagris gallopavo | reverse complement strand
TCTGCTCTCCTTCTGCTGCACATTCTGGAGCTCAAGGCACTGCAAAGCTGACACACATCATTATTCTACAGCTGACAACATGTCAGTTTTCTATGTGTTCTGATGTGAATGGCATCAGAAGCAGCCTAGTGTCGCGCCAATTTCCTTGGGTGTCCAGCACACACATGGAGCTGCAGATGCAGCTCAAGGCCTTCAGGAAAGCTGTGCCCTCGGAGTGTCCATGCTGCTTGGACAATTCTGAGCCCCAACACCGCTAGGCTCCTATCGCCGTGTGCCTCCTTCTGGACAAAAATACCATAACTGAGCTATCCACTCAGGCTAAGACCAGTGGTGCTCCCCAATTAGGATGTTTCTTTATGTGTTTTTACACTGATGAGAGTACCAACACTTGCTGGGCTAGAAATGTTAGTACAGTTGCAGGCCTGAGGTTTTGTTTGGATGACAGGGACAGGGTTCAATGGCTTCC
>NW_011100886.1:0-377 GCF_000146605.3 Meleagris gallopavo | reverse complement strand
GGTACTGCTGGATCAGGATGGATGATAGTAGAACTAATGCTGCTAGCAACATTTTGATTTACATTCTCTTTGTATAAACCAAACATGATTAATGACTAGTATTTCCTGCTTTATCATACAAAATACTTTTTTTTTTTAATAGTATCAACACACATGGCAAATTACACAATGATTTCAAAAGGCAAAAAATGTCCCAATTTCTCACCAAAAAAACACCCAGGTACTAAACAATGTAACAGAACAGTCCACCTAACAGTCCAACTAATTTTTTCATTTGAAACAAAATTATATCTCTATAACACATTTAACTTTTATGTATATAGTAATATTAAAAATCAAAATTTCAGGTGAACATATTGTTTTTTGTATTATTATTA
>NW_011100885.1:0-439 GCF_000146605.3 Meleagris gallopavo | reverse complement strand
CGAAATATGATATCAGAATGTAAGATAACACAATGTAATAAAGTAAAATTGGAATTTAGGGTAATGAAATAAAATGAGAGAGCGAGGGTCTGAACCAAGGGCCTTACTTTGAACTGAAGGCGCACGGCTGGGGAGCGCATCCACACTGCCAGGCAGCAAGCAAGCGAGAGATCCCAGGACAACCTCCCGTGACTTAACTTCCCCTCTGCACTCAAAGTCTTCTGGGGTATGCATTTCGTTTCTCCTCTGAGAGCCAGGTATCCAGAAAGTTGTCCGTCCATAGAACTGGAGTATTAACTCTTTAATGCCCAGTGCTTTACATGATGTTGTGATGTGGAATATCGATAACAAGAATCATACAACCATGACACCAGATGAGGCATTTGCAGCTTTGCTAGGCACATAGGATCGGTTACGACGAACCATACTTCTGGAATCA
>NW_011100884.1:0-527 GCF_000146605.3 Meleagris gallopavo | reverse complement strand
ATAGGAATATGGTATTTCTAAGGCTGAGAAACTAGAGATTGCCAAAGGTTATTGCACTCCTCTAGTTAGAAAAATCCGTTCTGACCTTCAGAGAACTCAAGATGATGATACTGTAAATAAGCTTCACCCTCTGTAAGTCTTCTAATATTTTTATATGATTATGTTAATTCTTATAAGACTTACTGGAGATACTCTGTAGCTTCTATACTTGAAATATCTTCCTAGTTCAGAGTAATTTAAAATATACGATTCATTTATTAGTTGATGGCTAATTCTAAAACAGAGCCACATGTCGTTATGGTCTGATAAGTATTTTTTTTTTTCTTTTAAGTTATTCCAGGGGTGTTATGTCGCCTGAACGCCATGTTCGTACACGACTGTATTTCACCAGTGAAAGTCATGTTCATTCTCTGTTATCCCACCCTTCCGTTATGGTGCCTTATGTGATGTAAGTTGAACACTTTTTCTGTGAAAACTGTGATATTTTATGAAAAAACAAAATAAGTAATTTTTACTAAAACTGTATT
>NW_011100883.1:0-494 GCF_000146605.3 Meleagris gallopavo | reverse complement strand
GGAGTCAACCAGAGCCTTGTTGAATGCAAGCAGTGCCTTTATGTGGCAAGTTAAGTTATATGCAATTGCTAATTGTTAATTTTTATTATTTTTTTGGTTTGGGTTACTTTTTTAAACGTTTGGTGGGGAGGGGAAGTGTTGTTGGGTTTTGTTTGTTTTTTAAATTGACTGTGTTGTCCTGGTCCTGAAAGGAGCTTGAAATGAAATAGTGGTTTGTTTCCTCCAGGGCACCTTTCAGTGTAGACAGTGTATCAGAAAAACAGTACAGATTTTTGTCTTGCTCTCCTACTTCAGGAGTCTGTTTCCAGGATGCAGGGCTGTTTAAAACCTTGTTCATGTCATCTAAAGGCTTTATGAAGAACAAACTATAAGTAGAAATTTTGTTGTTGATTATAATGATGAATATATCTTACAAAGAAGATTGATTTTATAAGGGTGGGATTGAGAATTCCTGCTGGTACCAAAATGACAAATATTCTAAGTGCTGTTAAGTT
>NW_011100882.1:0-687 GCF_000146605.3 Meleagris gallopavo | reverse complement strand
AAGAAAAAAAAAACGTAAAAAAAAAAAAAAAAATCTGCAATTGCAGTTTGCTACTGTGCATGCTGATGAATCACCAGCACGCGTTAATTAATGCTCTACTGGGTTTGGCAGCCTATCAAGGACTGGGACTGTAGTCACAGGGATCCTTTAGACTACAAGTGGCTTACAATGAGAGCAAGAGCTATGTTTATACAAGATGTGAATGCTCACTAGGAAAAAGCCTTTCTTTTGCTGTTAGTGCAGTCAACTGAAATGAACTGCCATCTATCACAACATTTTATCATTACTACAATAAAATCTTAAACTCTGCAGACTGAGAAAAGAACAAAGACATTGACAGTATTAAAGTGATGTCTGGTCAAGAAAATATTCTAAAAATCCTAGTGATCCTTGTCAGAGTCTTCTAGAAGAAAGAGTGATAAACTTCATTATTGTTAGAAAAAATTCCTAAAAAACTGTTTTTTCTCCCACTTACAAGAAACAGTGTTTAGTTTTTATTCTTTTTAGGTTACTTGTGAGCAATTTACTAGCAATTCAAAGAAATATCTAAAAAGTAAATTTATCTGGCAAGAATATTGAAAAAAGAACCACTGATTATTTGCTGTGGAGAAATAATTGCTAGTCATTAATTAGTGCTAATATTTACAACAGAAAATTAATTCAAAGTAAGATGTTTGTTCAGGCTAG
>NW_011100881.1:0-481 GCF_000146605.3 Meleagris gallopavo | reverse complement strand
TCTGTTCATTCTTCTCGAAAAAGATGTTATCCTCTGCTTGAGGCTCCCAAATTAAGAGTTAGTAGAATTGAACCTGCTTACATTCTGTTGAGACTGAAGGATTTTCACAATAATTATGTTCACTTTACTAAATGACCGTGTTTTGGTGGTTGTTTTTTTTTCCATCTGAGACTTCTTTTTGTCTGTTTCTATTACTAGGCTTGTGTTTCTTAAGTTGAACCTACAGACTGTGATCAGTGCATCCACTGCCTTTCTAATGAGAGAAAAGGATTGAAATCCTTAAAATCTTTCCCTGTTCTGCATCTTTTCCACTTACTTCATTCACCCTTCATTAAGTGTTCCATAAATGATCTCCAGAATTTTGATAACTGTGATTTATTAACATTGAATCATTGTGCCTCAGGCTATTGGGGACCTGGGGAGATCTCCAGCCAAACCCCTGCTCAGTGCAGGCTCAGCCCTGAGGTCAGACCTGGTTGTT
>NW_011100880.1:0-629 GCF_000146605.3 Meleagris gallopavo | reverse complement strand
TCCGGACAGGCACCCGGAACTTGAGCATCAGCAGTCAAATCCCCAGTGTATTACATGATGTTATGATGTGGAATACTGATAACCAAAAATCATGAAACCATGACACACTGGTGAAGCCTCATCTCGAGTACTGCGTTCAGTTTAGGGAACTTCTGTACAGAAAGGACACTGAGGTGCTGGAGCAGGTCCAGAGAAGGGCAAGAAGGCTTGTGAAGGGCTTGGAGAATATGCCTCCATATATCCATATATCTCCTCTCCCAGAGGAGAGACTGAAGGAACTGGGGCTATTCAGTCTGAGGAAAAGGAAGCCGAGAGGAGAACATATTGCTCTCTTCCTACATCTGAACGGTGCTTACAGCGAGAGCGGGGTTGGTCTCTTCTCACTGGTGACAGGATGAGGGGAAATGGCACCAAGTTGCGCTGGGGAGGTTTTGGTTGGATATCAGGAAAAACTTCTTTACAGAAAGGGTTGTTAAGCACCCAGGGAGGTGGTTGAGTCACCATCCATGGATGTGTTTAAAAATCCATTTGGATGTGGTGCTCAGGGACATGATTTAGAGGAGGGTTGTTAGAGTTAGGGTAGTATGGTCAGACTGTGGTTAGACTCAATGATCTTTAAGGTCTTTTCC
>NW_011100879.1:5937-7032 GCF_000146605.3 Meleagris gallopavo | reverse complement strand
TATAAGTCCATGGGGCCAGATGATATCCATCCTAGGGTTCTGAGAGAGATGGCTGATGTGGTTGCCGAGCTGCTTTCCATCATATTGGAAAATCATGGCTGTCTGGTGAAATCCCTGGTGACTGGAAAAGGGAAACATTACTACCATTTTTAAAAAAGGTAGAAAGGAAGACCCAGGGAACTACAGGCCGGTGAGCCTCACCTCTGCGCCTGGGAAGATCATGGAGCAGAGCCTCTTAGAAGCTTTGTTAAGAGAAAGAGGTGATCTGAGAAAGCCAGCATGGCTTCACCAAGGGCAGTTCTTGCCTAACCGATCTGGTGGCCTTCTATGATGGAGTGTCGGCATCGGTGGTTGGGAGAAGGGCGACGGATTTCATCTTCCTGGACTTCTGCAAAGCCTGACATGGTCCCTCACCACATCCTTCTCTCTAAATTAAATAGGTATGGATTTGAAGGATGGACTGTTCAGTGGATAAAAAACTGGTTGGGTGGTCACAGCCAAAGGGTGGTGATCAATAGTTTTACATCAGGGTGGAGGCTGGTCACAAGCAGTCTCCCTCAGGGGTCGGTCTTGAAACCAGAGTTCTTCAACACCTTCATCAGTGACACAGACAATAGAATCGAGTGCACCATCAGAAGTTTGCAGATGACACCAAGCTAAGCAGTGTGGTCGATACAGTGGAAGGAAGGGAAGCCATCCAGAGGGACCTGGACAGGCTGGAAAATTAGGCCATGAGAACCCAATGAGGTACAAGGCCAAATACAAGGTGCTGCACTTGGGCTGGGGCAATCCCAGGTATTTATACAAACTAGAAGAACCCCTTGAGAGCAGCCCTGTGGAGAAGGACTTGGGGGTCCTGATGGACGAGAAGCTGGACATGAGCCAGCAGTGCGCGCTTGCAGCCCAGAAGACCAACTACGTTCTGGGCTGCAGTAAAAGAGGAGTGGCTAGCATGGAGAGGAAGGTGATTGTCCCCCTCTACTCAGCTCTTGTGAGAACCCATCTGGAGTACTGCTTCCAGGCCTGGAGCCCCCAGTACAATAAAGAAGTGGAACTCTTAGAGCGGGTCGAGAGGAGGGCCACTAAGATGATCAT
>NW_011100879.1:5260-5514 GCF_000146605.3 Meleagris gallopavo | reverse complement strand
GCCACTAAGATGATCATAGGGTGGGAGCAACTCTCCTATGAGGAAAGGTTGAGGGAACTGGGCTTTTTCAGCTTGGAGAAGAGAAGGCTCCAGGGAGACCTCATTGCGGCCTTCCAGTACTAGAAGGGAATGTATAAACAGGAGGGAGAATGGCTGTTTCCGAGGGTGGATAGTAATAAGACAAGGGAGAATGGTTTTAAACTAAAACAGGAGGTTTAGGTTAGATATTAGGAGGAAGTTTTTCACACAGAGGG
>NW_011100879.1:3166-5240 GCF_000146605.3 Meleagris gallopavo | reverse complement strand
GGAGACCTCATTGCGGCCTTCCAGTACCTGAAAGGAGCATGGCTACTTACGAGGATGGATAGTGATAGGACAAGGGAGATTTAGGTTAGCTATTAGGAAGAAGTTATTCACAGAGGGTGGTGAAGCATGGGAACAGGTTGCCCAAAGATGTTGTGGATGCCCCATCCCTAGAGGCATTCGAGGCTAGGCTGGATGTGGCTCTGGGCAGCCTGGTCTAGTGGTTGGCAACCCTGCACATAGCAGGGAGCTTGATACTGGATGATCATTATGGTTCTTTTCAACCTAGGCCATTCTATGATTCTATGAACATATTCTTTGTTAACTAATTCTCACACCTTACAATTTGATTTAAGAAAAACTATATACCACGGCTGCAGACTAAGATTCTGGGAAACTTAGACTTCTTTTAGCAACAGTTACGCCATACTAGGGATTTGCCAGCAATATTATTTGCTAGACTGTGCCTTAAAACTGCAGTTCTGAGTACTCAAGGGTTAGAAATGGAGCTACTAGTTTCAGACTGCTGGCACATAAGGAACATGTCCTTTTACACACAACAGATTAAAGCTGGAAAACTTAAGACCACAGCTAGGCAAATCCGTATGTTTCATCTCTACCCTCACTGTATATTCCACTGTACAATGAATATATAGATGATACAGAATATCTAGAAGTTTGGCTAATATAAATATTATTACTAGAATAGGAAAAACAGACACTGAGCCTATCCAGGGCTTGCATGAGAGACTACGGTGGAGCGGATCCCTAGAACAGATCCTTCCTCACTGGCAGTCAGCACTTAAATGGGTCTAGGAGAGGGGGAGCAAGGCTCCACCCCTTCCTGCAGCACAGGTGATTTGCCTTCACCTGTGCACCCATGGCTGACTCATTGCTCACCTCAGGTGATTAATCAGAGGTTCAGGCTGTGATTCAGCAGCCCCATACACTCCACCCCTTCACGGTGTGAACCAAGGATTAGGTTGAATAAAGGGTGAGCTTTTCCTAATACAGAGATCCAATATACCGCGACGCTTATACAATTTCATCACAACACGTTGGTGAAATTCAAGATGAGTGACGATCGGTGAAAGTTGATATTCTTTTACAGGCCATTGCACGATGATGTTACAGGAGGCATGCGGTTGTGAGGTACAGGTCCATCCTATGATCCATCAGTCCCATGTAGACCATCACCGGGTGTTACACATGATCTGACAGTA
Source organism: Meleagris gallopavo (assembly GCF_000146605.3). Taxonomy (NCBI): domain Eukaryota; kingdom Metazoa; phylum Chordata; class Aves; order Galliformes; family Phasianidae; genus Meleagris; species Meleagris gallopavo. Next base: position 4,020 of record NW_011100879.1, on the reverse strand, counting down.
ACACTGGAACGATTTTGATGATATTTCATTCCTTCCGGGGATCCTGAAGGCTCAAAGACTCACGGGGAGAAATACAGATGTTTCAGAGGTAGCAAGAGGGGAAGGTCTGCCCTCCAGGGCAAAATCAGGCCGTGTTTCTATCCTGGGTCAACAGTTCCGCTTGTACAGGGGCACGTCCTGGCCACCTGTACCACACTTTCTGGCCGGATGTCTGCGGCTACATAATAACAGCAGGCACAAAAGGGGTGGTCCTGATCTGCCATAGGGACATGATGGGAGTCCCTTTAGCAATGAAGATTGGAGTGTTGACCACAATATCAGTAGGCCATGTACCTATTACTGGAGGGACTACTGAGCCTCCCGCCTCCAACAATCTCCCCCAAAGTGCAAGTAGGCCACACCACTTGGGTCCTACCTGCACCTTCCAAGGCCATTTTATTCTATGGGTGCCTGGATCTAAATTCTCATGGGCAGAGAGCAGAAGATTATTATCATTACCAATCAGGGGTCTTACCTGACAATCAGTGCCCGTAATTTGGGTCCTAAGCGGGGTGGCCCATGTTGTCTGCAACATTCGCAGGGCACTGGGTCTACCATCTCGGGGTCTTTCATTCAGGTCTCGCAAGGTTTCATACAGTCTGTTGGTCCACCCCTGCAGGGACTGGGAGTCTGTCTTCAGGGCAGCCTTAAGAATACCATTATAACGTTCGATGAGGCCTGCCCCCGTTGGATTATATGGCAGGTGGAATCGCCATTCAATGTTATTTTCTTCTGCCCAGTGTTTTATCAGTGCACCACTAAAATGAGTTCCTTGGTCGCTCTCGATGACTTGAGGTGTCCTGTAGGCAGACATC
>NW_011100879.1:0-1094 GCF_000146605.3 Meleagris gallopavo | reverse complement strand
CCTCTTGGGGATTTATAGCCCATCCCCCTTGTTGTAATAGGCAGTTAATGAATCTGCTGCCTGTCCTACTGCCTCCAGTGAGTCAGATGTCAACAGGAGATCATCAATATAGTGATACAAGTTAACGTTACCAGGTTTTTTCCAATCAGCCAGGTCACGCGCCACTAGATTGTGACAATATGTTGGTGAATGCACGTACCCCTGTGGCAGGGCCTGAAAGGTCCACTGCCTGCCTCCCCATGTGAATGCAAACTGATCTTGCGATTCTTCAGTAATTGGGATACTGAAGAACGCATTTGCTAAAGCTAGGACACAATGATAGGTTTTTATCTCCCTACTCAATGTGTCCATTAGGGAGGCAATATTGGGTACAGCTGCATGAATAGGCAGCATGACGTTATTTAATTCTCTGTAATCCACTGTCATTCTCCACGTGCCATCTGACTTACGCACTGGCCATATGGGGGTATTATATGGGCTGTGAGCAGGTCTTATAATGCCCATGTTCTCTAATTCCTGCACCGTTTTTGATATTTCATCCTGCCCACCCGGGAGTCTGTACTGTCTCACATTAGTAATCCAGCGCGGTTTCGGCAGGCAAATAGGTCCATGTTTCGCATGGCCTCTTAATATTGCTTGCACCACCCAGATACAAATACATCTCTGTCGGAGTCTGAACTCTCCCACGGTTGTCTGAAGAGCCAGACCGCATAGAATATCTATGCCCAGGATGTATTCCTGGACTGGGGCAATAGATACCTTATACTCCCAGGGTGGGAGATGCCCAACCCCCAATTTCAACCATGTTTGGGTGACAGGAATAGTCTGTCCCCCAAAACCACCAATCATCACTCCATCTCCATGAAATTTGTTTGGATCTCCATAAATAATTGATGTTTCTGCTCCAGTGTCAACAAGTGCTATAACTCTCTGGACATTTTTCCGGGACCAGTGTATTGTTAACTCTACGTAGGGCCTCTGGTCCCGTCTGGAGACCCTAGGGGGACTGACATCCCTCATCACACCATGAACTGTGCCAAAATCTTTTGCTTTAGGTGGTTCAGTCATTGTAGCCCAGGACACCTGGGGGAAGT
>NW_011100878.1:0-370 GCF_000146605.3 Meleagris gallopavo | reverse complement strand
CATGAACATGTAATAGGAAAGCTTAAAAAATATTCCTTTTCTTCTTTTAAGGTTTTGGAAAGTCTTTTTTCATCATCACAGCTGACAAGATACATATTTTAGTAGTCTTTTCATTATGTTATATTGTTAAGAATTCTCACCTGAGCAAGTGTGTATATAAATACTTCGATTACTTGGCTGTACGCTGTAAATACTACATTTGTGTATATGTGTTTATCTATATATATAATGGGCTGAAAATAAAAAATAAAAAGGCTGAATGCATCTTGTCTATAGTTTCACTAGTACCCTACTCAGCACAGGGCACAATTGTCCCAGATAATGGACAACAGTAGAATTGAAATGAAAAACCCTTCACACCATCGTGTGT
>NW_011100877.1:0-453 GCF_000146605.3 Meleagris gallopavo | reverse complement strand
CTTCCAGTCTCCCAGCTGAGTCACACTGCAGCCTGCATCTATGCTGAGAGACTGATGTGCACCCCCTCCTCTCCCAGCACTCCTGCTGAGACTCCTGCTGCACTTCCCACTTAATTCTCCCCACTCAGAGCTCCACCAGTTTGTACAACCCACACACCAGTTTTCTTCTTCTTCTCCCCACTCACACAGCCCCCACCTCCACAGGACAAAGAGCAGTATGGGATCCTTGCAGTAGCAGAGCTACGTCTGTTTCCCCCTGCTCACAGCCCCTGAGTGAGACCTGTTCATTTCTGGGCTTCCCAGTCCCTTTCCAGAGGCACTGGGATCTATCTGGAGCAATCTGCTTGGGTTTCTCCATGGACCTATTTTAAAGCTTTTGCCTCTCATGGATAGATTTTAAAGCCCCTTTCCATGTCTTCTTCTGAACTTTTTTTTTTTTTCTTCCATCCTTTT
>NW_011100876.1:4043-5408 GCF_000146605.3 Meleagris gallopavo | reverse complement strand
TTTTTTTGCAGAATGTGGCAAAAATGTCTACTGTGATGCTACATCACATTCTCTACCATTGCCTGAGAAATTCTTGTCCTGATGCTGAGCATGTGTCTATGATTTCTCTGTGAGAGAATTAACAGAAGATACCTGTAACGGAGGAAAGAAAAAAAACTGGCAAATAAAATAAGCCATAATTATTTAGTACCACAAAGCAGAAAAATTATTTAGCTGAGGAAAGCTGCAGGAAAGAGGAACTGACAAATTGTTGCTGTGACTGTGGAAGGCCTCAGAAAATGCTTCCCCAGAGTAATTGTTATGGGCTGTACTTTGCACAGTATGTTAACGTGGAGTGGGAAGACCTTGAGAAGGCTAGTGTAATTTACATTGATGAGTTTCTCACCCAAACTCGAAGATAAAATGAAGAGAAAGCTAAACAATTCACTTTGTTAACAGTAGCTGAATTTTCTGTATTAGGTGCAGTAGATAATCCATGGTAGCAAGGAGGTTATAGGTTTTGGGTTCTGCAGAAACTGAACTTAAAAAGGTCATCCAGTAAGCAAACATGAAGGTATTTCCACATCAGTGAAATGTACACCCACAGCAGTAGCCATAGGGTAGCTAACTCAAATGACCCTAATTGGTGTGAAAAATATGTGGGTCTCTGAAGTTTACTGCACACTGACTGGGGGCCACTTTTGTTTGCATTTCCCAGTTGTTGCTTAGCTAATAGATCATGGAGAGGGAACTGAAAGGAAGGAAAGGGCAAGTGTTCTGGTAACAGTAGAAACTGGAAAGGTATAGCATGAGGTGTGCTATCACTGATTTCTTTACTTGTTCTCAAGTGTTTTAAATGATTGACGGACTCTCTAGGAAATTTCTTATATGAATCCACATACAGCCAGATCTATATCCTTTGTATCTCAAGTGAACTTGGTGGGAAATTTGCCCTGTGCAGGACATGTAGGTCCCTTTCTAGTTCCACGTAAAGATTCCTTGCATTACACTGTAAAAGGGAACCTTCCTCTTCATTGGGATGTTCAAGGATTCCTTGTGGTTATGAACCAAAGAAGAGAAGACTAGTTGTACATTTCTAATGTCAGTTTCTGCAATGGAGATCAGAGGAATATTGTTGCTTTGGATTTATTTTCATCTGTTTTGTTCTGTGCCTGTCCAGATCAAAGCGCTGCAGTATTTACAGCCCTTTGCTCTGTCCAGGTGCTGTTGCGGTGCTGTGAAATACCATTTTGCAGGTTGTGTTTCGTGCAGCCTGTGTATACACAGACCCTTCTTGGTGTGAAGGTATCGTGGCATGTTTTGCTTTCCTTTGGACGCTGTCTCTACCTAAGCTAACCATTCTCACAGAGGACAGTCCGGCTGCAA
>NW_011100876.1:2564-4023 GCF_000146605.3 Meleagris gallopavo | reverse complement strand
TCAGTCCATTGTGCCAGGCAACAGTTGAGACAGAGGACGGAGAGAAGCCCATGGGCCCTGATGATGAGGTTTGCACCCGAGTGTGGAGAGAGCTGGCTGAGAGTCACACTGGAGAATGGTTTCTATTCAGGAGAGAGCAGTGCATAGCTGTGTCTACCTGCTCCTGAGGAACCCTTGCAACACTGTTACCCATTGGCTCCTCCTAGAGAAGCTGTTGGAGTTTGGACTGGAGGAGGAGGCAGTGGGATGCTCTGAGACCTGCCTGAACAGTCACACCTAGCAGGTGATGATGTTAGGAGATCACGCCTCCTGTTGCCATGGAGCACAACAGGTACAATAAAGCTTCAGGCCAAGACTGCTGATAGTTGGGTGCTGTCCTGCTAAGCCTGAAGAACGCGTGACTTAGTGCTCCACTGCTCCACACTAAGAGAAAAGCAGGAAGATCCTGTCTCAACTGGGAGCCTCCAGCAAAACATCTGAGGCTGGATGAAATTGTGAGGCTGAGGCGCAAGGGTAAAGTAAGCCAAGAAGATGGCAAATGTGTTTGCCACCTCCAGCCAGATAGCCTAGGCTGGATAAAATGGTGAGGCTGAGGAGAAAGAGAAAACTAAGCCCAGAAGATGACAGTCTTCTTTTGCAACCTCCCACCAAACGTCCAAGGCTGAAAGGAAGAGCAACGCAGGTGAGGAAGAGAAAATAAAACCAGGGAAAGGAGCTCCTCATTTTGCAAACCTCTGCTAAATGCCACAAGATTGATATGGACCTCACACCAGCATCCTCTAAAGGAAAACTTCCATCTGAGGCCAGGTGGCAGTTATTGAGGAGTTATTAACCAGGGGAAAATAGCTTATATAGAGAGAGGATATATTTTTGAACTTAATATAAGTTAATAAAACTTAATGTGTTATGTTTGAACTGAAGTTCTGTGATCCTACGTTGATGGGAACATTCATCTTGTGAACAGGCATATGAAGCCAATTTGCAAAAGCAACTAAGGCTTTTTGTGTCTAATATTGAGCCTGACACATACAGGTACTGGCAGTGTAATTTGACTATCAGTCATTGTCATCTGGAGCACATGAAGCCTGTGGCTGTTGCAAGAACATTAACCCAGGAGATTGTCCTTGTGATCACCTCAGGTATTTCTGAAGCCTATCAATGGCATTTTTAGGTCTTGCAAACCTCAGATGGTGGCAATATAAACCTGAATATTCAAAATGACACTGGGTCAGTAGGCAGAGCTTTCTAAAATAATACCTAAGTTTGGAGAGTTTGTTTGACAAAAAGAAAAAAGAAAAAAAAGACATTTGAAATGGTACAGGTGTTATAGCTTTACAAATGAATCATAGAATGGCCTGGGTTGAAAAAGATCACAGTGACCATCTCATTCCAACCTCTCCTCTGTCACTATCCACCATGGTAAACAGCCATTCCCCCTCCTGTTTCTATGCTCCCTTCA
>NW_011100876.1:0-1765 GCF_000146605.3 Meleagris gallopavo | reverse complement strand
CAGTTGACATAAGTAAGTGACACGCAAATTTTCAAATGGAATGCATAGAGTTGCAATCAAGTCAAAGAAAATTCTGATCGTGTCTCTCTACCGGACTTTTATCAGACTCATCTGACCAGACTAAATTCTGTCATTTCACGATCACACTTGACTTGTGTCATTGTTTTTGGAAGTATGCACATTTGTGAACAACTGTTTTCAAGGGTGAAGTACAGCAGGAGTAAGATTTAATCAAAAAACTCACGTGAACATCTTGAGTGCTCACTAAGAATTTGTACCACTTCCCTTGAACCAGACTGATGCATTAGTTTCACTAAAACAAGATCAAATATCCCACTACGGTTGGTTGTTTTTTTTTCTCTCTCTTTTAGTAAAAAATACTTTAAAACAATATTTTGCAGGTTATGTACATTAACTGTATTATGTCTATATTATTTATTTTGTATGTGGCCGAAGACAATTCCTTTTCACTCTGTGAGGCCCAGGCATACCAAAAGTTTGGATGCATGTGCTCTAGGGTTCAGTACTACTGATATATGAGGTTTCTTCCTTTAGTTTTTTGCTCTTCCTAAGAAAGAAACAAAGTTATTTTGGAGAGATAGATAGTTCTGTTCTCTATATACTCAATAATGCTAAGCTCAAGGGGAATTGTGTGCTGGCTTTCTTTGAAAGCACTGTGAATGTAAAATTGAGGTGGGATGTAGTTACTGGTGCACAGGTTGCTTGTGCCACACCAAATGTGCGAGTGCTCTCTGCTCAGGAGCCACCTAGAGTTTCTGCGGATCCTACTAGTGCTCTGTGATAGCTGTCAGTCTCAGGCCAGTACCTCATGCCCTGGCACTTCCATATTTTAACCGAGGTCCATCCACCTCACTGGCTATTCCTTAACTCCCAGCTCCATGCACTGATCACAGGCTTTCTCTGGGTGATCTCTGGCACCTCAGCTCTGCCCTTTGTGGGATGTTCCTCCTACTCAGGCCCAGTCTCCATCTTTCAAGCTGCACTTGGTGGCAGCGTATGTCTCTTCTGCTGCTTCCCATAATAAAGTCAAGTTCCATTATCTCAGAAAAAAGCTCTTCAAGCATATATCCCAGCCCGTTAGCCTTCTTGTGACCCACTGTCAGCTGACGAGGCAGAATTAGTCTCTCTGTGATCTTCCAAGTCATGTTCCTGCTGTTGGCCTTTCAGCTTCTCAGACACGACCAGGCACGTACTCAGCCAGAATGGACATAACAGTTCTCTTTCTGTGTGGGACCTGTCAGGTATTTAGGCAGAGGTGATCTAAGCAGCAACGTGCCAATCATGTTGCTGACAGATCGAACCATAGAAGCCCAGATCCCAGCCCTGAGTCCTGGACTGACCTGTCAGCCACTTCTGTGACAAATGACTTCGCAGTCGCTTTCTCAGTCACCCTCCTGGTGTCAGCCCACCACTGACAGAGACAGAAATGACCTCCCAGCCACCTTTGTAGCCACGTCCCTCCTACTTGCCTACAAGGGTCTGAAAAAGAGCTGACATAGTCATTTTTGTAGCATTCCCACACATCTCCCTCATGTGGCCTTCAAGCTGATTAGACATGTGGCCTATATATATATACCCTAAATACTTGAATACTTCCTTGAACACCTCCAGGGTTGCTGGCTGCACCATCCCCCTGGGCAGCCCATTCCAGTGCCTGACGACTCTATCAGAAAAGTAGTATTTTCTAATGTCCAGCCGAAATCTCCCCTGGAGCAGCTTGAAGCCATTCCCTCTAGTCCTATCA
>NW_011100875.1:0-1623 GCF_000146605.3 Meleagris gallopavo | reverse complement strand
TATAAGTTGAATCAGTGGTTCACCTGGAGGTGGTATGCACTTCCCTTTGTTCTGTATTAATAAAAATGTGAATTTTTAGTACCGTTTGAATGCTTGCTTGTTTGCAATTACATGGTGTATGGGAACTGTTAAGTCAGGGCCTGAACCAGTGATTGAGCACCTGGTGAAGGGGTGTAGCCAGCCCTGGGAGCACAGATGGAAGCACTTCACCTGTGTGACTGGAAGGGGTGGAGCCCGGCTCCCTAACCTCGTTTATAACCTCTTGTAGCTGGCAGCTACATGAGAAGCATCTCCACTTGGAGATCCTCTCCTTTGAAGTACGTGATGAACCATGATCCTTGGAAAGGGTTAAGTGATTCTTTATTTACTGCTTGTGATGTTTATTGTTCTTAGGTAATTTAAAGCAGCTATATCTGCTGTTGCCTTTCTCTACATTATCCAAACAATGGTTAACCTCCAGTTATTGCTCCTCGAAGTCTTCCACAGCTCTGTCATGACTACCCTTGTTGTATAGATGTCACAGATTCTCTAAGACATCTAAAAATGGCATTAGATGCCTGAGTTGCTCCCACTGAGGTCACAGGATTAGTTTAGTCACTGAAGCTAAGTATACATTAGAGCTTAACTTCACAACAGAGCTAGTTCCAGTGGTAATTTGGATATTGCAGTTAATCTGACTCATGTGAGCACAAATTAATCTTCTGTCTTGTTTGGAAGGAAGGATGAACTGAAGATCTGATGCTGAAGCACCAGAGAATTGATGACTGGTGCCTTGTGTTGCAGCAGAACTTATCTGTACAGCTTGCACCTTGCTGCTGCTGTCAATGTGAAGCTAAAGTGAAAGAAACTTGCATGAAGAAAAGGAAACTTAATTGCTTGTGAAGGATCAGGACCCTAATTACATGAAGTGTTGTATGCCTATATGCCTAACTTTGTTTTAATTCTTCTTAGGTAATTAGAAAATGTACCCAATTAACTTGTATTTCTTTAAATTATTAAGGTACATAAACTGCAAATACTTTTCTGATTTGCTTATCTGATGCCTCTCCATATTTTCAAAACCTACAAGTCCCTTCAGTCTCACATAATTCAATGCTGAAAATAGTGTTCAAAGTGCCCTTTAACTGTCCTACATAGTAAGTAGTTTTCAAGAGTGCACTTCCTCAGTGCTGTTAGTGGACCATAAATGAGAACTACTGTGTCTTGTTTAATACTCAATAGTGATTATAGGTGAGTTTTTCCAAATTTTCAGTGTCTGAAAGTATTAGATTTGTATTAATTTCGTGTTATGTAGAGTGACTTCAGTATTACAAAGAGGAATACACTGTACCTTTCATAGCTAAGGAAGGAGTGAGTTTTTAGAACAGTTAAGAGACATGATGCTTGTATTCAGCTTGCATGGGAATGTTTTGATATCAGGAAAGCTGTAGGGATGATCTCTGTGCGCTGCCCCTATAGCACTGCCCCATGTCAGATCAGAGCCAGCTCCAACAGGAACCTGCTGCTGCCAGATCTGAGCCATAAGTCATGCTGGATGTGCTCTGGGAGTGCATGGTTAAACAGCAGCTGAGAGAGCAGGGTGAGGAAACGGGAGAAAAGCAGCCTTGCAGCTACTGCAGTCAG
>NW_011100874.1:0-557 GCF_000146605.3 Meleagris gallopavo | reverse complement strand
AACTTATATAACTCTGCACTAAAACATGAGATTTTGTATGAGAATACTACCAATTTCAGATTAAAGAAAAAATAATAGAAAAAGGTAAATAATTTTTTCATGAAGAGAATATAGAAGATATAGAATCTATATCTTTTTCTTGCTTATTTTTTTTGGCATGGAAGAGAGTTGATAGAGAGCTCTTATTATTTTCTGTGCAAGACAAATCTAGCTATGCTTTTACTTATAATTAGTGTTATCAAATTATTATTATTATTTTAAGAACCTGTACCTATTGATACAAATAAGCTTAAATTCATTTAAGTAAGAAATATTTAGAATAGTGTTGCATTTGGAAACAGAAAAAAGAAGAGAAGCAATGTCACTATTTTCACGAAACTCTCAGAAGCAACAAAGTTAAAGAAAGTGTGAAATTTCAAGTAAACTTATAGGTTTTATAGATCGAGAAAATAGGAACTGTTCACAAATGAAGAAGCAAAAAGTGAAATTATTAACTGATACTTGAACTTACTGAAACAAACAAATAAGCAAAACTATTTCCGAACTCCAACATAAAT
>NW_011100873.1:0-505 GCF_000146605.3 Meleagris gallopavo | reverse complement strand
ACTAAAAGACTGCTGCCTTTTACACAAAAGAAACTTCTCTTTTTCAACAGACCATTTTGAGGGCGTGTGCTTTCTGGCAGGACTTTGGTGGAGGGCATCTGCGGGGCCAACAGTGTTAGCACAGGAAACTCATCGGGCTCCGTTCCCTACCAGATCACTCACTCAGTGTGGCAGCCTGGACCCGCAGTGTGCCAACCAAGTTCCCAGCACTTTGTCAACCCTGCGCTAGCCCCTGCCTGGCTGGAGATGCTCTGCCTGTGACAGGCAGCTCTGCTGGCGTTTGTGAAGTGCTTTGGGAGCTTTGGCAGATGGTGTCACTGGCATTACCTTTTGGGGTTTCCAGTCAGTTTTCAATAAAGGAAGGAAAAGTGCGTCTTTGCTTCCCCTCCCCACCCCACTTCTGCTTTTGAATTTTCCTGTTTTCTTTTCTTTTTTTCTTTCCCCTTATGAATTATGTTTAAAAAATGAAAGAACCTCTCCTTTAATAAGATCCTTTAAGACAACT
>NW_011100872.1:0-499 GCF_000146605.3 Meleagris gallopavo | reverse complement strand
ATAGAATGCATTACAGCCTCTTAAATATCCATTTTATATCAATATGCATGTACGTATTTATTTTGCTCTCTACTCAAAAACTGAAATTTGGTACTCTATACAGATTCAAAACATCTGTGTTTAAAAATCATGTTCACTCATCAGAGTTTTAAGGAGCTTTTCTACACTCCAACCTACGTACTGATTCCATCAGCTCCTACATCTTTTCTCACTTCCACATTTTCTCCCTTATTTTTCATACTAGCAATTAAAAGTGTAAAAATCAGGCTCTCCCTGAAAGGGAATGTACTAAATCTTCTTTTTTTCTTTATCACATCACAAGAAAGTCTCTACTACACTGCAATGGCCATAACAAGATGTCTTGTGATGGAATAATGACATTATGAGTGGTACAAGCATACTGAAATATGGTGCACGTTAGTAAAGTAATGACATGGGTACGGATAGGCTGACCCCATACACAGTGCAAGAAGCAAGGGCCGCAGGCAGGGGACAGTTT
>NW_011100871.1:0-475 GCF_000146605.3 Meleagris gallopavo | reverse complement strand
AATAATTTGTCAGGACGGTATCTCTGATAAAGCAGATTTTATTCGCGATTGCAATGGCGGGCGTCCCGCAAGCAGGAGCGCACCTATGGACACAACATGGCAGCCTTTATACCCTGTTTTCTCCCCCTTGCCTCCCCCCTCTCCCCTGTTTCCCCACTGGCTGGGTACTCCAGGTTCACAATCTTATCAGAGGATTTACATTTGTTATTTAGTTGTTAATTTCTTTGTTATCTGGTGTCAGTCAGTCGCCATCCTGTTGTTTCCAAGATGTCTCAGGGCTCTTCTTGTCGTATTGATATGGTGATTTGCTTTCAAGTCTTCGTTGAACAAGGAGCACCGGGGGGATGATGCCAGGCCTTCCGATGTCTCTTCAGGCGCTTCCTTGGGCATGCCATGACTTGTTCTCTGGTTCGATCTCGTGCAGGATGTTCTTGCAGTGTGTATGACAAAATATACATATATACACCTATATACA
>NW_011100870.1:0-418 GCF_000146605.3 Meleagris gallopavo | reverse complement strand
GCCCTAATATACCATTTCACAACCTCACCCTCACTTAAAGTGCAGTTAGTCATGATGCTGAGAACAGACTCTGAATGGAGTTGAGGCTATCTGGATTTAGATGCCATTTAATACAATAAATACAATCTGTAAGCTGCAGCTCAAGTGTGAACATTTTCAGACATCTTCACAAGCTAGTTGAGTGAAAACCAACCAAGAATGTTTCTAAGAGTGAACTTCCTTTATTTTCTGCCCAATTATGAACTTGTAGCCTATGAGGGATTATTTGCAATCTATTGCTAATGGCTTTAGATTTGTGATGGAGAGGAAAATGTCTGACCACTTCTTCCTCAGCTCAAAAAAAACCCAGCCGACCAACCAAAAAAAACAAAACAAACAAACAAGAAAACCCCCAAAAACTCCACACCAAAAAAACAAA
>NW_011100869.1:0-460 GCF_000146605.3 Meleagris gallopavo | reverse complement strand
CTGAGGCTCTGCATGGGTGTAACCTTCAGTCTGTACACAGTAAATTATAGGACTAGGGCCTATGATTATTTTTTTTGAGGGCTTCTAATAAATGACAACATCATGTTTTCCCAACAGCTCATTCTTGATTGCTCCCTAAATAAATGACAGAATCAATATCTAAATGAAATTGGTAAGGATTCTGCTACCACTTTTTATGACAACTTCATGAATTTCCTAATAACCTTTATTTGTGACAGAACTATGAAATTAGGGAACATCTATTTTCAAAATTAATATTAAAAAAAATCTTGTAGTCTACTGCTTTTTAATGTTGTGATAACAAGAACTGATAATTTTGTCGTCATGATGAGAAAAGTACGTGATCGTTTATTCAAGCAGCATGTATCTCACTGTCAGCAGCGAACAGATACTGTAGAATAGAATTTATTTTGAAAACTATTTCATTTAACTATATTTT
>NW_011100868.1:3833-4946 GCF_000146605.3 Meleagris gallopavo | reverse complement strand
ACCTTACTCACTCCAGCATCTGCTGCAGGGACAGCACAACAGGTGATACACCATCCAGAATATCCCTGATGAGCACAGATGGCAGCTTCTTGGCCAAGCCATAAAGGAACCAAAGAGGAGAGGCGCTCTGCTGGATCTCATACTCACCTGTAAATAAGGACTGGTGGGGAATGTGAAGATCAAGGAGAAGTACCTGGCATGAAGGGCATGATGGACGTGAAGGGCATGAAGCCCTTCTGCAGCAGCAGCCACTGCTGCATGTGAACATTTCAAACAAGCTCTGAGGAAAAAAGAAACCTCAGTGTGACTCAGTCAGTGCAAAGATAGAGAGATGTCACAGACAATTCTGAACAGGGAAATTCTGGAGGGCACCAGGCTCTGTGCAGGACACAAATGGATCTTCTCTTCCCTTTGAAGCTGTAAGTCTGAAAGGTGTTCATAAATGTCAATGAAATTGAAACAAATGGTTTCCCTCAAGGGTCAGTCTTGGCATGGATGCTCTTCAACATCTTCATCAACGGTGCAGATGATGGCATCGAGTGCATCCTCAGCAAGTTTAAAAATGGCACCAAGCTGGGTGGTGCCGTCGATCCATTGAAGGGAAGGGAAGCCATCCAGAGGGACCTGGACAGAATGGACAAGTGGACCCATGAAAAACGAATGAGGTTCAACAAGGCTGAGTGCAAGGTGCTGCACTTTGGCTGGAGCAATGCAAGGTGTTTATACAGACTGGGCGAAGAACCGCTTGAGAGCAGCCCTGCAGTGAAGGACTTGGGGGTCCTGGTGGACGAGAAGCCGGACGTGAGCCAGCAGTGTGCGCTTGCAGCCTGGAAGGCCAACTGCGTTCTGGGCAGCATTAAAAAAGGGGTGACCAGCAGGGAGAGGGAGGTGATTGTCCCCCTCTACTCGGATCTTGTGAGGCCCCATCTGCAGTGCTGTTTACAGGCCTGGGGCCCCCAGCATAGGGAGGACGTGGAGCTCTTGGAGCGGATCCAGAGGAAAGCACTGAGATGATCAGAGGTTGGAGCATCTCTGCTGTGATGAAAGGCTGAGGGAACTGTGATTGTTTAGCTTGGGTAAGAGAAGGCTGCAGGGAGACCTCACTGTGGCCTT
>NW_011100868.1:2136-3370 GCF_000146605.3 Meleagris gallopavo | reverse complement strand
CCCAGGAGCCCGGCCCAGCTCAGCAGCAGAGGATGTCATTTTCTCTTCCTCACTGCTCCCCTGGAGATGCCCTTGGGGCTCTGAGGCTGGCAGCTCCTGATGGACAACAGGGTCACCTCTGCAAAATGAGCTTTGAAGTCAGATGAATTAATCACCACTAGACAAACTGATTCCAGAAGTATGGTTCATCCTAACAGATCCTATGTGCCTAGCAAAGCTGCAAATGCCTCATCTGGTGTCATGGTTGTATGATTCTTGTTATCGATATTCCACATCATAACATCATGTAAAGCACTGGGCATTAAAGAGTTAATACTCCAGTTCTATGGACGGACAACGTTCTGGATACCTGGCTCTCAGAAGAGAAGAAGAACTGCATACCCCAGAAGACTTTGAGTGCAGAGGGGAAGTTAAGTCACGGGAGGTTGTCCTGGGATCTCTCGCTTGCTTGCTGCCTGGCAGTGTGGGTGCGCTCCCCTGCCGTGCACGTTCATTTCAAAGTAAGTCCCTTGGTTTCAGACCCTCGCTCTCTCATTTTATTTCATTACCCTAAATTCCAATTTTACTTTATTACATTTTGTTATCTTACATTCTGATATCGTATTTCGTAAAAATATGTTTCCTTCTTGGAACTTTGCTGCCGGTTTTTATTTTTATTTTGTTTATTTTATTGTTTGTTTGTTTGTTTGTTTGGCCAGTGCGACTGCAGGCCTGCTGCTCTCTGTCACGGGCACACATTGATCTAGATAACTCCATGACACTCAGTCATATGGTCTGCTCTTAGGGAGGCTGTATGGAGCCAAATGTTGGACCTGATGATCACTACGGGTCCTTTCCATTGCGAGTTAACCTAGGATTCTATGACAGTGGGTACAAGCACGGAGACATTGGAATCACTGTGCTGTCACAGTCAATAGGAGTTCATTGGCAATACAGTCACAGTGTTGTCTTGGAAGTGTGGAGAGCAGTGATGTCACAATTACTGAGTTGTGACAGTGGTCAGTATAACACTGATGTCTGAGTCACTGTGATGTAGAGGGGAGACAAACCCAGTGAGTTCAGCTCCACTGTGCTGTCAGAGCTGATATGAGCACAGTGGTGTTGCAGTCAGTCAGGAGCTCTGCATGTGGGTTAGCATCTAACATGGCGTCCCCAGAACCAAATGCTACCAGTGAGGAAATGGTGCCTCCACCACTGGGCCCTTCTCACACCTCACATGCTGTGATGAGACACA
>NW_011100868.1:1205-2116 GCF_000146605.3 Meleagris gallopavo | reverse complement strand
CAGGCTACGGCTGTGCTGATGAGGCCGTTGCCCAGGAGGGCAGCCAGGTAGATGCCCAGCAAGAGCCAGAAGTGCAGGAGCTGCAGCTGCCGCGTGTCTGCCAACGCCAGCAGGAGGAACTCGCTGATGGAGCTGCTGTTGGGCATCTGCAGTTCCTGGGCATGGAGTCCTGTGCAGAGTGCAGAAGATAATGACGAGTCAAGACCATTCACACAGACACTCTTCCCACCATTATATAGAAGTTTTTGTTTGTGAGTGGAAAATGTTCATTTAAGTCCATTATGGGAGTGTATTTTAATGAGCTTCACTGTACCTTAAGAACTAGAAACTTAAGGGGCTCTTATTTCCTCTCATTCCCTAATCGTATCTCAGCTGCCTGGATATTTGACTCTTCCAAGCAATTTCCATGTCTCATGTCTTTACCCTGCCTGCATGGAGGGTGCCCATCTCAACTACTTTGCATTTAAATTTCTGGTAGAGAAAGCTGCCTGTTTGCAGGAGAAGTGCATGTTTATGCCTGCAGAAAATGACGATAATTTCAGCTGGTGCTGTTCTTTGGGAGAGGAGAAACTGAAAGCACATGAGGAGGTTGTTCACTTAACACCAGAATGAGAAGTGTACAACTCAGGATTCTCAGAGATGTGTTCATATTTCACAGCTCCTTTTAGAATTCTGTCTACAACTCCTTCCCCTTCCCTAAGAAAAAGAAAAGGAAAATCCCTGCCTTGTCTCTACTCTTGCAAAGTGCCCTTGGAAACACTCTGGCATGCAGTGTAGCTGTGATCCCTCTGCCCCAGGCAGCAGCTGTGGCAGCAGAAGGCCCCTGCCCTGCCCTGCCCTGCCCTGCCCTGCCCTGCCCTCCCCTGCCCTGCCCTGCCGTGCCGGGGGGCTCCTTCCCCCCACACGTCTCC
>NW_011100868.1:0-1193 GCF_000146605.3 Meleagris gallopavo | reverse complement strand
GCTGTGCTGTGCAGAAGTGCTGCTCCTGGGCACAGCTGTCTCTCTGCAGCACTGCCCACTTGTAGGAGCTCCCTGTATCCCAGGAGCCCGGCCCAGCTCAGCAGCAGAGGATGTCATTTTCTCTTCCTCACTGCTCCCCTGGAGATGCCCTTGGGGCTCTGAGGCTGGCAGCTCCTGATGGACAACAGGGTCACCTCTGCAAAATGAGCTTTGAAGTCAGATGAATTAATCACCACTAGACAAACTGATTCCAGAAGTATGGTTCATCCTAACAGATCCTATGTGCCTAGCAAAGCTGCAAATGCCTCATCTGGTGTCATGGTTGTATGATTCTTGTTATTGATATTCCACATCACAACATCATGTAAAGCACAGGGAATTAAAGTGTTAATACTCCAGTTCTGTGGACGGACAACATTCTGGATACCTGGCTCTCAGAGGAGAAAAGAACTGCATACCCCAGAAGACTTTGAGTGCAGAGGGGAAGTTAAGTCACGGGAGGTTGTCCTGGGATCTCTCGCTTGCTTGCTGCCTGGCAGTGTGGATGCGCTCCCCAGCCGTGCGCCTTCAGTTCAAAGTAAGGCTCTTGGTTTCAGACACTCGCTCTCTCATTTTATTTCATTACCCTAAATTCCAATTTTACTTTATTACATTGTGTTATCTTACTATTATTCTTATTAACTTATTATTCTGATATCATATTTCGTAAAAATAAGTTTCCTCCTTGGATCTTTGCTGCCGGTTTTTATTTTTATTTTGTTTATTTATTTGTTTGTTTGTTTGTTTGGCCAGTGGGACTGCAGGCCTGCTGCTTTCTGTCACGGGCACACATTGATCTAGATAACTCCATGACACGCAGTCATATTTTCTGCTTTTAGGGAGGTTGTATGGAGCCAAATGTTGGACCTGATGATCACTACGGGTCCTTTCCATTACGAGTTAACCTAGGATTCTATGACAGTGGGTACAAGCACGGAGACATTGGAATCACTGTGCTGTCACAGTCAATAGGAGTTCATTGGCAACACAGTCACAGTGTTGTCTTGGAAGTGTGGAGAGCAGTGATGTCACAATTACTGAGTTGTGACAGTGGTCAGTATAACACTGATGTCTGAGTCACTGTGATGTAGAGGGGAGACAAACCCAGTGAGTTCAGCTCCACTGTGCTGTCAGAGTTGATATGAGCACAGTGG
>NW_011100867.1:0-378 GCF_000146605.3 Meleagris gallopavo | reverse complement strand
AGCCAACAGCCTAGTAAAAAGAAAAAAACAGAAGCAAAAATATGTTTTGTTTTACTTCTCAGCCTCTGCTTCAAAAGTTATTTGATTTCTAAGACGCATTTGAGTCCATCAGTCTCACACTGGTGTCTTCCTCTAATGTACTAGAGATGGGAAATCAAATTTACAAGAGTCCAAATTTTAGGGTAGCTGAAGTGTTAATACTCAAAGGGTGGAAAGGAGACAGAATTACCCTTTTCTTGCTGTGCATTTACTCTGCTATAAATTTACTCTGCATCTATCTCCTAATTCAATGTTATACAAGAAAGAAAAAGACTTCTTCCTGAATCTAGGCTTAAAATTTGAGCAGAGGGATACATTTGTTTATTCTGTTGTAACAGT
>NW_011100866.1:0-2047 GCF_000146605.3 Meleagris gallopavo | reverse complement strand
ATGAATATCACTGGGAACACAAAAGAGACAGACTCCTGGCACTCATTTCAGATGCCTGGCTCTGATGTATGCTGTGGAAATCTATGGCTGAAATTGCATGGAAAGACCTGATTGAACTTAGGTTGAAACCTGCTTAGGGAGAATAAAAACTTCAGAGGTTCAGTTATGAAAAGAATCTTGTAGTTTTCTACCGAGCATGTGCAAATTCAGCTTTCCAAAGACATAAAATGTAGCCAAATCTAGGCAGATCTTTGGAAGGGCAAAAGGGATGTCTCTGATGAAAGGCAACCCCCTAACAAGTTCCTGCTCCAAGGAAGAGGGGTGCCAAGGCTTTTCAAAAGAAAGGTCATAATTGTTTTTTAACTTGGACAAAACAATGAATTTTTCCTTACCTTTATTATTGGAAACGGCTGAGTTTGTGGACAATCTCCAAAAGCTTCAGCCTGAGGCAGATACCTGGCATGAAAAATTTCATTCCAAATGGTTATAGTTTGGCAACGTTTTATGCAGTTGAAAATAGGGTCTACAATGCGAGGGACTGAGCTTTCACTCTAATGCAGAAAGTGAATCTGCCAGCCTTACCTTTGGTCACATCCCAGCACCTTGTTTTATCACCTGTACTGCAAACAAAGCAGCAATGTATGCTCAGAGTGAGGTTGAATGCCTTTTGGGGGATTGTATTCTTTCCAGAAGCAAATTGTTGGGATCTATACTTAATAAATGGATTAAAGTGTCAATACATTCTTTAATGCAGAGGGTTTCCATGGTATATAGGGGTTTTATAATGTAGAGGAGTTTCTGACAATGCAGTTTACAGGTCCCCTTTCTGAGTTCTGCTTGCCTGCATTTATGTGCATTCATCCTTTTTTAAATAAACGTGGTTTTCAGTTTACTGACAAATGTGTTAGCAACAGCTCATCCTGCACTGTCCTGGTTTCTAACAAGCTCCAGTTGGGCTGTCATTACCATTAACTCATCCATCTATTTCCTTCTTTTATTGCACTACCACCTCTCCCTTGCTGTGTTTTGAAAGGATGAATCCACAGACACAGGCTGCCCCCCAGGGCTGGGTACAGATGCTGTGCAGTGTGTGATTTTCCAGACATCTCCTATTCTTCAACATGCCATTCTTTGCGTGTCTCACACAGTCTCCTGGCTTCTTGGCTGCATTTCATACACCATGGCAGACATGTGGGGTCATTGGCCATAATCTACAGGATCAGACTGATTCCTGGAAAAGGCAGAGGAGTCATAAGTAGCTAATGAGCTCAAACTGAGTTGCAGATATTTCACATTGGCCGTATATGAATCAGAGCACAGTATCTCCTCCCATGGCCAAATCACTGGCTGCTCAGAGTGCTTCACAACAAATTGAACCATGGCAGATATTCGGGCACCCTCTGCTGCTTTGTAAGACCTATCTGAGAGCATTCTGTGTTATTTTTTCACCACACAAGGACACCATCACTACTGGACACTGCTGCATTGGATCCCCTTGGAAAGATATGTGCCCTTCACATGGAGTCCAGCACATAGGATGTTATGGCAGGTCACCTTGCCTGTGAAATACTAGCTCTATTTGCACAGGTGTTAGATGGCTTTACAGCCTGGATCAGTGGATGATGTGAGTGTCCAGGAGGTCTATTGTGGCATACTGAGTCTGATGGGCAGTGAACACTTTCAAAATGAAATCCTCTTTAGAATTGCTGAAACTTTCGCAAGGAACGCTCAAAAGATGTGCTTATTACCTAAGCTATTTCACATGTTCTTTTCAGTTAGTGGCAGAGAAATATCAGACCTTGGATAGATACTCCTTTCCTAATTGTTAGCTTCCTGGGACAACAGAGAGGCAACGTGTACAAATGCTATAATCTAGGGCTGACTAGATGGTCTGAGGAATGGGCCCAGTCATTTATTTTTCTAAAGGTTCTGGAAATTACTACACAGTAGTCCATGTTTGCTTTGTGAAATGAAAAGTTATGTTTACTATTAGGAAGGTTAAATGGAGTGAAAAAGTGGCTGGGGGAGTTCAGGCATGCAGGGAGTG
>NW_011100865.1:0-576 GCF_000146605.3 Meleagris gallopavo | reverse complement strand
AAACTTCTGGCAAACTTAAAAATGTCTGCATATATACCAGAGAAGCAATCAGTTGAATTTCAGTATTTAAATGGGATCACTAGGTGTCATGTGCTCTGTAGTTTGCAGGGCTATTTGACATTCTGGTAAATGTTTAGTGTAACACTTGTGGCCTGCACCATATTGTGGAAAACTGTTAAACTGCATAAATGGGTAATTTTTCAAAGCAAGTGATATTGTTAAGTGGGTGGGTGGGATGGTAGGGGGGAATGAGAATTTAAATTTTGAAGTGAATGTGTTCAAACAAAAGATTTAGGTAATTGCATATGTTACTTTAGTTTGATAGGCTTAAATTCTAGTACGCAATTAAATATTGGGCAGAATTGCACTTAACTAATTTTTGAAAAGAAAATAATTTATTCTGTCATGAAATAAAACTAGGCGTTGTGTATGGTTAAACTGTAAATCTTGTTTACAAAATACTGTAATTTTCAGGAAATCACTGTATTAGGAATGTGCAATG
The DNA here is from genome assembly GCF_000146605.3 of Meleagris gallopavo. Taxonomy (NCBI): domain Eukaryota; kingdom Metazoa; phylum Chordata; class Aves; order Galliformes; family Phasianidae; genus Meleagris; species Meleagris gallopavo. The sequence continues at coordinate 74 of NW_011100865.1, read as the reverse complement.
ACTTATATAAATAAAAGCCATTTTAAAACTGTTCGTGGCTTGTGTTCTAATTTGTTTTCCCCCCTTTTTTATTT
>NW_011100864.1:0-349 GCF_000146605.3 Meleagris gallopavo | reverse complement strand
CTTAACATCTGGATGTATAGTTTTCTTTGCTAATTTTATTATGTCTACTTATTGCAGTTTTAACTCTCTATGAACTTCACCACAATTTGTTGCGTAATAACTTCGTATAGCGTACATTATACGTAAGTTATACGTATTCTAATTCTATAATGATCAGATAAATAAAATAAAAAAAAAAAAAAAAGAATGCTTTCTTTCATACCTCTTTAGATTGACTTGTTGCATGTGTATCATGTCAGTCAGGACTATAGTCTTTATTTTTAGTACTAGTTAGATCTATGTTTTTCAGTCGCTAGTGACTCATTTCTGAATGTCACTAAGCTCTTGAACACAGTACCAGCTAGAAATA
>NW_011100863.1:0-416 GCF_000146605.3 Meleagris gallopavo | reverse complement strand
TAACTTAAACTTGTGGATCTCTATATATTTTTAAAGTTTCTTAAGACCTTTTCACTGTGACAATATATTTTATGAAAAGGTTTATAAAAAATTCTTGTGTGTTGCAAAGCTACACATGAAAAGACTGGAAATCTGAACAGAAAATAGGAAGTTGGTTTTGGATGAGAGTTCATGAGAAATTTTTATAAAAGTGCTCCATGATAAACTATATCTTGCTACATTGATGTCAGCAAGTAAATTAATTCATTTCCTGTACTCATTTTAAATAAACTGAAGTCATTAAGCCCAAAGTACAAATAACTTGTCCACTCAGTTAATTTAATTTCCCCACCTCAGGTTCAATAGCAGGACAAGTATGCAACCTATATCTCACAGACTACTATCTAAACCAAAAGCAACAGTTCTTGAAATTAGTT
>NW_011100862.1:0-307 GCF_000146605.3 Meleagris gallopavo | reverse complement strand
TAAAAAAAAAAAAAGAATTCATATTTTGTTTTATAAATTACTTGCAACAGAAATGAAATATTTTTTGCTTCATTTCCACATTCTTGCGTAACTTATTTGACATAAAATTCTCATGTAACTTCTTTGTCTAGTAACACTCTTTTCTGTTCACAGGGTGATCATTTGATATGTTAGTCATTACATAACTACATTTTTTGGATGATTATTCACTATGTAGGTTTTTTAAAAACACTTAGACTCCAAGGCTATACAGAGTGTGAGGTAAGCATATGTTTCTTTTCAGCAGTTTGGAGATTTTTTTATTTTT
>NW_011100861.1:0-326 GCF_000146605.3 Meleagris gallopavo | reverse complement strand
GCAGCTAGAAAAAAAAAAAAAAAAAATGCATCCCAAGGTTGGATATCATCCAGAGAAGATCTTAAGGCTCTTAAACTTCCTACAGACTCACCATAGCAACTTCTGTCTCTGATTCACCCACAGAGCTGCCTTCTCATACTTTGGGGGTGTACTCATTGATACCTTTGAGCAAACACATAGGGCAACTGACTCTTAGGACTGCAAAGAAAGGATTAGTGAACAAAAAGAGACATAAAGGCTCTATTTCCCTATTCCATACACATACTTTAAGTAACAGAGGTTTCTTGAGTTTCTTTCACTTTTTTTCTTGTGGGCATATTACTGAT
>NW_011100860.1:0-327 GCF_000146605.3 Meleagris gallopavo | reverse complement strand
TTCGCAATTGCAATGGTGGGCCTCCTACAAGCAGGAGGGCACACAGAAAACAAGTTACATCTTTTATTCCTATTCCCCAGCACTTATCTCTTTCTCCCCTAGTTCCTCAATGGCTGAGTACTTTAGGTTCACAATCTTCTCGACGCTTCACTAAACGTGGAAACACTGGACAAACATAAATTTTTGCTGCACAGGTGTAAATCTGTAGTTAATTAATTAACTTATTCCATAGCTGATCATTATTTTGCGGATATCTGCTTGTCCTTCTTCCCACAAAGATAAGCTCGGAAGAAAGACAGGGGAGTATCTTGGTGCCTGCCTGTCACA
>NW_011100859.1:0-419 GCF_000146605.3 Meleagris gallopavo | reverse complement strand
ATCAGACTTTGTTAGACTAGACTAACAACTGAAGAGTTTTTTTTTTGTTTTAAGATGAATTGCAGATCTTTGTATGAAGTGTATATGCATATATGGTATTTCTCAGTCTTCCTAGTCTTGAAAGTGAAGTTGTGTGCTGCTGAGAAATTTGACATAGAAGACTTCTAGGAAAAAAAAAAAAGTTGTAGGTTTCAGCTCTTTACACTTTGTATACAAATGTGTGTAAAATGCTTGTTCTATTTCTCTTTTATAGCAGTGGTGTTTGTTGTTGATAGTAGTCACAGAGACAGGGTCAGTGAAGCACACAGTGAACTTGCAAAATTATTAACAGAGAAGGAATTACGGGATGCCTTGCTCTTGATCTTTGCTAATAAACAGGTACTTGTGATTTTTTTTTTTTTCACTCTTTACTTCAATTT
>NW_011100858.1:0-462 GCF_000146605.3 Meleagris gallopavo | reverse complement strand
TGGGCAAAAAGAGTCAGTCTTGTGACTCCCAGGCAGTTATATCTTTCCCTCTGAAAGGAAAACATAAATTGAATAATGAAGTTTTCTGGGAGCTTTAGTTCATTCTTCTTTCTGAGACCAGCTAACTGGAACTACAGACAATCCACAGAACTGCAGCATTAACTCTTTAACTCCCAGTGCATTACTTGATGTTCTGATGTGAAATACTGATAACAAATCATCAACTATGAAAGAAGTTATTAATTAATCGTTATTAATTATTATTAATAGTTACAATTCAGAAAGGATATTTATTTATTTATCTGTTTGTTTCTGTGTAAAATGGCCCCTTATGTGCTATATAGAAATCTGAATGCAGATATTAAAAAACATGAAAAAAGAAAATAATGAAATTGACTTGAAAAAAGAAAGTGTTTGTTTGTTTTGTTAATATGCATTGGCTTTTTTTTTTCTTTTCTGGTT
>NW_011100857.1:0-2916 GCF_000146605.3 Meleagris gallopavo | reverse complement strand
CATTGTGGCTGGTGGTGATGACAGGATGGGGAGATGGGGATGTGAGGATGGCTGGCTGGAGTAGTACCTGCCAGCAGTACCCATGCCACAGAAGGGCTGTCCATGGGCAACAGGGCACTGTGGGAGGATGGAGAAGATAAAGAGCAGGGACTACCTGTCCCTGGGGGTCCCAGAAGGTCTGGGCACATCCCTGCTGGCACCACACTGAGATGTCTGTCTGTGTGCGTGTGTTTGTGCTTGGTGTGGTGTGTGTGGGTTCGGCTGTGCCTGGATATGCTTGTGCTGTGTCTGCGTGTGCATCTTGCTGTGTGGCTGGGTGTCCCTTGTGTTCACAGAGAGTCTGGCCAGTGCCAAAGAGGAGAATGTGGGGATACACCAGGTCCTGGACCAGACCTTGCTGGAGCTGAACAACCTCTGAGCTGCCTGGGGAACCCTTATCCCCCTTCCCTATCCCACACGTGCACCCCACTGGCACGCTCAGGACGTCACCAGCTAAACTGCATTTTGGCCAAATCCACACATCCATTGAGAAGGGAAACCCTGCAGCCTTACACCATGGCTCGGGGGCGTCTTGTCTGTGCACAGCCTGAATGGCTCTGTCCTGTCTTCATGTCCAAATATTAAAGCAGTTTAACAAGAAGGATGGGTGTGAATGGTCCTTGCGGATGGGAATGGGCACTGGGACCTCTGCAGGGGCCCTGTGATGTGGCAGGAGCAGTAATTTGGATGGGAGTGATAGCAGTTCCTTAGGACACACAGGTAACCTCAGTCTCAAGGGCAATCCAAACTTAGCATCCTCCTCATGCACACAGTGAGAGAGATATGTCACCAGCCTGTCCCCCTCCAACCCAGTACATTATCTGCCTGGCACCTGGGGAAGCCACAGGATCCTTGGCTCTCTTCTACTTACTCTGCTTCATGGCCCATGCAAACAGTGCCACATGGGGACATGTACAAGTGCATGACTACACACGTACACACACTACTACCTTCCAGTGTCTCACCCAGCTCAGTATCTGTACCATTATCTGTAGCACTCGCATTTTCTACTACCAGATGCTGAACGCCTGCCTAAGGGACAGCTATATAAACTAGCAAGTATTAATACAGCAGGCAACCAATTCCAAGAGCACTCAGGAAATTTCCTCCCACTCTGTTGTAATTTCTCCAACACAAATAGAAGAGCAGCAGGATGTATCTCATCGCTGTCACCAAAAGGGGGTGGACTCCCTGGGGATGCCCAAAGCCATCATCCAGTCCCGCCCTCTCCTTCGGGCCCCTGTGGCTTGCATGGAGCCCAGCTATCTCACGCTGCTTGGCGGATATCCCTGTGACAGCATAGCCTTATGTGACCAGGATGCATAATTCATGCAGACCCCTTGCTGGGCTAAGCCATCAACCCAGCAAGCAACAGGGAGAGCTTTCCCATCCACTTTCCTTTATTTGCTGTGTCTCCTGGCTCAAAGAAGAAAGGTGGAGATACAAGTTCTTTCCTACCCAGGTACTGCTGGCCTCCTGCCCTCCTCCTGGTCCCCAAATCGCATTTGCAACTCTGAATTGCATCTGGCAATGTGACAAAAGGCATCCTTCACAAGGGGGCTCCCCATTCCCTGCCTTGGTGCTTGTTCCTGATTGGGTTGTGTCATCCCAGGATGTGCTGGAAGAGAAAGACATTACTCTCCTGGCAGAGCCTGTCCTGTGCAAGGGTTGGGGTTTCTTTTTGGGTCTGCCTTGCTTCCCTACAGTACATCACTGTGTTGAGCGGTGTTTGGTAAAAGCACCTTCCTGAAATGGATTTGTCTTGCTGTAAAAGAACAAGTCAAAACTACAGCCTTTCCCTGTGAGCAGCACCCTATCCTGCAAACAAGCCTGCCCAGACTTCCTATCAGGGTGCGTCCCCAGCACTCAGTTTCTGGGCGTCCTTTCCTGCTGGGACAAAGAGCCCTTTCACACCCAGTGATTTTCCCCATTCCAGCCTCCTGAATTGGGTTGGTCCATTTAACCATTTACATCCCTATGCCAGATCCTTCTTCTTTACCTTTAAACTCTCCATTTCTGCAAGGCCCTGGAAGCTGCTCCCAGAGTAATGCTCTGCCTATGACCACCAGCTGATCCCCAGTTCTGCTTTTCGTCACCCTCTGCTCCCCTTTTTTCTTCAAGAAGGGGAGGCACCAGGAGGCTTGTGCTGGCCAAGAGTCAGCTGGGAGCCACATCCATGCCACACCACCTTGCCTTGGGCTGGTTGCCTCCACCAGCTCAGGCTCCCCAGGGCCCCATTCCAACCTGGTCTTGAGCACCTCCAGGCATGGGGCACCACAGCTCTCTGGGTAGCATGCCAGCACCTCACCTCCCTCTCAATGAAAAATGTCCCTAGCATCCAATCTGGATCTCTCCTCTTTTAGTTTAAAGTCTTTCCTTCTCCTCTTATCACTGTCTGCCCATGTAAAAAGTTTGGTTTCTCTCCTATTTATAAACATTGGAAGACTGCAGTGAGGTCTCTCTGGGGCCTTCTCCTCTCCAGACTGAACATCCCTAGCTCCCTTAGCCTTTCTTCATAGGAGAGGTATTCCATCTCCCTTACAGTTCTCCACAACATCCCTCTTTCCCAAATTGGAAAAATGCGGATTTGATGGGTGGACTGCTTGATGGATAAGGAACTCATTGCAAGACCCAAAGCAGCGCGGCCAGCAGGGTGAGGGAGGGGATCCTGCCCCTCTGCTCTGCGCTGTGACACCTCACCTGGAGCGCTGCGTCCACAGGCGGAGTGCTCAGCACAGCAGAGACGGGGGCCTGTTGGAGAGCGTCCAGAGGAGGGCCGCACAAAGGATCAGGGATGGAGCAGCTCCCTACGAGGACAGGCTGAGAGAGCTGGGGCTGTGCAGCCTGGACAAGGGAAGGCTGAGGGAGACCTGGGGG
>NW_011100856.1:0-1413 GCF_000146605.3 Meleagris gallopavo | reverse complement strand
TGTCAGCTGCCCAGGCTGCCAGAAAGCGCAAGCTGAGAAAGCTGTGTCAGAAATGTCTTTGAAAGAAGTGATCTCTGGCTTATGCTTTATAGAGAGTATTATTTATAGTGCATATTTGTGCAGTTTGCCTTCGCTTCTCCTCTCTGAGCTCTCCCAGCAACGTAGGTATGGCTTAGTGAACTGCTCCACCTGGGGTTTCTGAGCATTTGCTCCAGAAAGAAGAGGCTTGTCAACCTCCAGAGAAACTATTTCCCAAGCTACGGACCAGTACATGGGATCATTTCCCGTATGGCTGATGTTACTGAAGACATTCAGAAATCCAGTGCCATTCTCCATGGCTCTTCACTTCCTGGATCCTGGAGCACACTGTACTCCAGCATTGCCTTTAGTGCTAGGGAAAATTAGAGAAGCTGGCTTCCTTTTCCATGTACACTGTACTGCTTGGGAAACTGCCCTCAGTTTCTACCACCAACTGATTCTCTCCCTTGTGATTGCAGCAACCTCATCCTGGGGTGTCGCATTGAGAAGGGGCTACTTTAAATAAGAGTTAGGAGGAGAGGTTGCACTGGAGAGATGTGTCTGGAAGCCCTCAGTGAATGTCAACTCTGTTGGCAGTATCCAGCTCAGCAGTGAAAGGAGGCCAGCTTGGCCCTGCCTGCAAGTAGGTACCTTCCTCATTTGCTTTGTTAGCTGCATTTAAGCTCTATGTTAATTATTTATTAGATCACTTTCCTTAACAAGTCCAAGCTACAGCTTTCCCAGAGGCTGCGTGTTGACCTGACTTTGCTGCTGTGGTCAAAAGGAGCAAATGTAAGCCAGCACAAAGTGTTTCTGTCATTCCCTTTGAGTAATGAAGTATTCTGTATAAGTTATAAATTGTTAAACAATAAAGGACCTACCACGGCATCTGCTGTTAAAGCTGTGCCAGGAATCAGCTGGAGTACGTGCCTAAGGTGTATTTGTCCTGAGGAAAAAGTACGCTACTTGGCAACGCATGGCTTAGAAATGCCACAAGTTACAACCACACAGCTTTTCTGTGACATAAACCTTTGCAACTAGCAGCCACTTTGTAGCAGTGGTCCTGTCTGTAATTCACGTAAACTAGACCAGCACAGCAAGATGCATTTTGCTCAAGCAGACAAAGTTTCAGCTTTGCCTTGGTCAATGTGAATATCCTTGTTTAATCACTTAGCAGCTAGCCAACTGCTATGGAGACATGTTGGACACAAAGTCCTTTGTCTTCTTGCTGGGAAAAGGGTGATCTGTGGTTCCCAGTCTGTGCTGCTTCACAAGGCACATGCTATTGACAGTAAAAGTCTTAAGTCACTTACACACTTAGGAAAACTTGGTGCTCAGTGCTGTGAAGTTCTGAAAAATTGTGGGATGAAAACGGTGGTGGATTTTTTTTTTATT
>NW_011100855.1:0-488 GCF_000146605.3 Meleagris gallopavo | reverse complement strand
CCAGAGGCTCACTGTAACCAAGAACAGGTAAAAATGCAGAGGCTTTATACACACAAACACACAATCTATTGTGGCTTTAGGTAGTCCTTACAATACAGTTTGACAGGAACTGATGAAACTTTATTCTGTACTTAAGATTTTGTTTTAACTTCTACGCCACTTCAGAAAGTTACGTAATATTAGCGGGATGGTAGAGTGGGGAGATGGAATAATCTCTGGAAGGTGACCAGCCATTGATACAGTGGTGGGATGGGACTGAAGGAGAGATTAAAATTTTTTTCCTGTCTTGGTTAGGTTAACTTCTACCAGAAATGTACCTCTCAAATTCTGGAAATATCTTCTACAGCCGTGTTATGCTCCTTTTTTTTTTTCCACTCTGTACACTATTGTTTTAAATTCAATTCTTGTAACAATAAATATGTTTTTCAAGTATGTGTAGTTTCTCCATTGAATAGCAGTTCAAAGTTAGTTTATAAACCTAAGAAGAA
>NW_011100854.1:0-503 GCF_000146605.3 Meleagris gallopavo | reverse complement strand
GTCACTGGCTCTGGGGACAAGAAAGCTACAGTCTATGAAGTTATTTATTAGAGACAATCTAAATGCAGGCAGTAACTCCTTCTCCTAGCTACTTTGTCTTGTTATTTTTCTTTTTTTTTTTTTTCTCTTGTTTTCCTTGAACTTAAATGTTCATCGCAGTTGTGGAATTTATTTTGACCTTCTTAAATTGCTCTTGATTTGTGAATGCTCATTAAGAACTTGTGATACCAAACTGTCAGATAGCTATTTGGAAGAAGATTGAATAAGCATACTTATCGGTGAACCTGACTCTTTAATTATGTATTATAGCTGTAATGTATTTATTTTGTGTAAAGAAGGCTTTCTAACAATGAACTGACTAAATAAAGCTGTCTGGCCCGGCTTTAGTTTAAAAGGTGCATTGAAGACTTTGTGTTTTTGCTAGTGGATAAATTGGGGATTTTGGAGAAGGATGTTCAGGAGATAGAGAAAGCTACACTAAATAGGCTTGTAGTTTCTATTAA
>NW_011100853.1:0-1030 GCF_000146605.3 Meleagris gallopavo | reverse complement strand
GCAGGCTTCCTTGGCACTGAGCCCAGCATGCAGCCATCCCCTGCCCCAGCCCTGGGGCACAGGAGGGAGCCAGGGATCAGAGGAAGAACATTGAGTGCTGGGATTCCCATGGCATTGAGCCCAAAGCCCCCAAGTCCCAGCACCCAGCACACCCCAGACTTTTTGTCCCCCAGGACCACACAGAGATGACGCCGTCCCCATATCAAGGCTCTGTCCAAGGACTCATCCCTGACCTTTCTTGAGTCGCGTGACGCAGCAAGGTGTTGGGCTGATAGTTTGTGGAACTGGGGACACAGCATTTGGGGACACTGGGAGGTGAGAGAGCAACTGGGACATGGGCAGTGAGGAAATTATGGAGATATTTGGAAAGCGAGGGAACACAGGGATATGGGGACATGAAGATATGGGAGTGCCATGGGGATATGGGGATATCATGGGGACACGAGTATATCAGGGCAGAATGGAGACATCATGGAGATGTGGGGAAAAGGGGACGTGCAGCCAAATGGGAACTGGTTGGTGACAGGGACCTGGAAGTCCATAGGTGGGGCCATCAAGGCCAGGCTGGATGTGGCTCTGGGCAGCCTGGTCTGTTGCTTGGAGACCCTGCGCCTAGCAGAGGGGTTGAAACTAGATGATCATTGTGGTCCTATTCAACACAGGCCATTCTATGTTTCTACTTGGGCAGTGGGAACAGGTGGGTGATGGGGACACACTGACATCGAGAGGCTGGCAGTGTCCACTCAGTGCCTTTGTTGTCAGGCAGGAGATCAGGAGTGAATAACAGACCTGGGCTATGGCAGACAGGTTTCCTCCTTATTTATTGCTGCCAAAAACAAAGACCATGACTTTCAGAATCATGGAACCTCAGAATCATGGAATACCTGAACCACAGAAGTCACAGACTCATAGAATCAATGAGTCATGGAATCATAGAACCACAGAATCACAGTACCATAGAATTACAGGATCATGGAATTGTTTAGGAGGGACGAGACCCCTAAGGTCACGTCAGGAGATGTGCCATGTA
>NW_011100852.1:0-462 GCF_000146605.3 Meleagris gallopavo | reverse complement strand
CCCTGGAACAGGCCGGGGACAGTCCCCTCCATACCATCCAGCCCCAGCCCCTGATGCCTGCTCCTCAGGGCTACGGGACACCCAGGGTCCCCCAAGAGCCCTGTGGGGCTGCAGGTGTCCCCGTGCTGCTCACCTAGACATGCAGATCCAGGACTGCACGTCTTGCACGCAGGGGATTCTCCTGTGCTCTGCCGGACAAGATCTGGGGAGAAAGGAGGTGTTAGGGACACACCGAGGGTTCCGGGACAATGGGACACGTGGGGGGCAATGGGACATGCTGGGACACCGTGAAGGCACAGGGACCCATTGTGGACACTAGAACACCATGGCCAAGGCAAGGTCCTGTAGACTTCTCATCCCCATCTGCCCCCCATTGCCTCCTTCCCCTGCCCATTGACCACCCACAGCAGGAGGGAGCCCAACAGAGGCCTTGGGGCCCAGGGGTGTCTCCAAGTCTCAGGA
>NW_011100851.1:0-360 GCF_000146605.3 Meleagris gallopavo | reverse complement strand
TTGACAGCCGCTCAACAGCACACTTTCCATGCATCTAGAGCCAAACTGCTATGGTGTTCCTACACGAATCTGTACAGCAAGACCTTCTTAAGGGTTTCACACTGTACTGAAGGGCGTTCTGACTTGCTCAATTCAAGGATTCTCTGTTTCTTGGACGAGGTACAAAGTTGTATGAAAGAAAAGATTCTCAGCTGCATGCTGTTGAAACCTTTATCACAATTAACATCTTCTAAGCTTGCTGTCAGCTGTGACAGTTACAACAACTGGTGCAAGAGACCAGGCATTGCAGCTTTCATTCATGAGCTTCGTCAGAATCTGCAGTCAGAGCTGCTTGTTGGTAAATTCTCCTAGATGTGCTTT
>NW_011100850.1:0-2049 GCF_000146605.3 Meleagris gallopavo | reverse complement strand
TCAGTCATGTACTGGATATCACCTATTTGCCCCTGCATTGTTCAATGTGTTGGTACCTTATTGCAGGTGGATTAGGAGATTATTGTTGAAACAATTGTGCCTCTCAAGATACCTGTCTGATTGCTGTTCATGGCAAGCATTGTACGCAGACTATAACCACTTATGGGCCAATATATTAGCTATTTTTTTTATATGCTCATACACCATCTTCTACATTGTGTAATTGAGTAACTGCTTCACTTGACTTGAGCTATACCTTCTTGGAAGCCCTACGAGAAGGCCACACAGTTAGCAGAGTCAAGTACAGGTTCATCTGTCCAGATTTAATTTACTTGAATTCTTAAATCAGGAAGCCAACTCAAAATAAAGTTTAAAGGCTGGATACTAGCATGATGAATGTCCCATATTTATACATCAGAAGGTTTAGTGGTGAGAGTGTACCTCAAGTATATGGGTTTAAGTCTCTATTCTTCAGTAGCATATAGTTAGAGGTGGAAGTGAATGATGGGTTGCACTGTTGTATTTGTATGCCAACTGTTTGTTTTTTTTCTCTCCTTCTTGCTAGGTTTCACCAAAACTGATACCAATGAGGCAGATTTAAACCTGCAGCAGAGTCTGGGCTTGATTTGCCAGAAGGTTTGTTTTGAGATGGAAGCTCAGTGAAGAGGAATCGATGACTGTTTTGCAGTTTTAACTTTTTCTTTCTTTCTTTCTTTCTTTTCTTTTTTTTTTTTTTAAAGAGCTTTGTAGGTAGTTTCCAGATAGTTAAGCTCAGGCTGTGATCATCAGCCTAAGTGGAATTTTTCTTCCATAGCATTACCAATTTTAATGGAATTGTGTGTATATTCCCAAGATTTCAAATAATGTTATACTAAAAAGTTAGTGAACATTGTCAGAAAAAAATGCCTTGTAGTCTCACTGCCCAATTGTACATTTTTTACAGAGATTCACAAAATGATCATGCAATTTTAAAATTGCCTCTGCTTTTGCTGATATCATTGAACTTACAGATCACCCCGTCATTCTGTAACTACAGCACTTACTATGTTCTTTCTCTTCTAAACGTGTGGGTTTTCTTGTGGAGTGGCGTATAGCAAATGCATGCAGCTAAAGAAAGACATCATTAATGTGGACTTCTCTTTTCCTGAACCTTTGAATAAGTCTTTGACAAAACTTTTTGTATCAATGGAAACATTTGGGTCCTTAGCCCTGAATGTATCTGCTGTTTCCACTGTGTCTGTTGTCATTAAGACACCTCCCAGAGTCCAACTCTGACCCTTCTGTTTAAACTGTACAAGCTAGAATGGGGATAGTTTGCAGGAGGAAAATAAAATGTCTCTGTCCCCCTGCAGACAATTGATTAGCTGTACAGCTATTCCATATGAACCCACTCTTGATGCAGTTAGAATCCTTCTTCCAACCTCCATTCAAAGGCAAATTAAGACTGTTTCTGGAGTGAGGTTTGTTCTTCTAGTGTTACACAGAGATACAGGGGCAAGAATGTTGTGGGCATCTAGGGGATTTCTTCAGAAGGGAATACAGTTGATTAAAAGCAAAAGCAATAACTTTGCACCACTTGCTGATCAGAGAATCAGCTACAGAGTTTGGAACCCAAACTCATGATAACTAGAAGGCATACCATGAGACAATCAAAATATAAGTCAGGTTCTGCTATTTGATTCAGATCTTATTTTCTCTGTTCTTAATTATGGGCAACCATTTCTGCAAATCAGTAACATAGTTATGACTGCACTAGACCTCACCCCTTATTAGCAAAATGGATCTTCCTTATACAGAGCATGAATCGACTGGAAATATACACCAGCTAAAATAGTGTTATTTGCAGGTAGGATGATTTCTGTCATTCACCTAAATAGGAACACTTAAAGCCCTTCAGTGAAAATAATTCCTGACGTATGTTTTATGTCAAAACAGGAACAGATTAAGTGACTAAAAATATGTAAACAGTATGCACAAAGAAATATACCTTTCATACATGCAATAAGCAGTGTTGGGATATGATCCTCTAGAGTCGACCTGCAGGCATGC
>NW_011100849.1:0-365 GCF_000146605.3 Meleagris gallopavo | reverse complement strand
GACTTCCTCAAAATATAATAAATACTAATACTGAGTGAAATGATGAGCAGTACATTCAGGGAGATTAACAACGCGATCAGGTGAGCATTCAAAAGCTGCATAAAGTATTCAAAGGAGAGACTGAAAACCTGCTTAAAAGTCTCCAGTCTGTAAAATTAGCAGCTCGCTCTGGAATTGCCACATAGTATGCAGATGCCACACAGTTATTTCCATCAGTGTTTTCAATCAACTGTATATACCTATTGCTCCATAGAGCAAAGTGGTGAACTTAATTAAGGCCCAGTATGTTTTGAGCATTAAAAAAGAAGAAACCGTGGCATGCAGTCCCTTGAAAGGCAGTTTCAGAAGAGAAAGCTTTTTTTTTT
>NW_011100848.1:0-569 GCF_000146605.3 Meleagris gallopavo | reverse complement strand
CCATCCAACCAAGCCACCCTGCCTTTAATGCACAGAAAAGAATATATAGTCAAATCATATTCACAAAAGGTTTACAAGTTAATTCTGAAGTATTATGCCTCCATTTACATTTTCAACACAGAGGAAGCCAAGCAAAATACTGAACTACTTCTGGAAGAAGGAAATGATTTCTTGATATTTATAGCATGTAACACAGCATTCCAACAGGGAGTAAAGGTTAATGTTGCATTTTTGGTCATTACTGAATTATTTGAGACAATCTGTAGTAGGGATGAGGAGAAAAATCAAAGACTGTGATGATGCAACTGACTTGATCTCAGACCAATTTTCATCCCCATATGTCTAAGAGGCACGTAGATAAAAGCCCTCTTTATGGGACATGCTTGGCCATTTTTAATTCCTGCTGCAAACCAGAAACCAGCTGAAAACTATCTCTATGAAGTCCTTTGATAAGAAACTGCAAGTGTACAATTTAGTCTTAAACTGTTAGTATCCATTTTATTTTCATTTTTCTTACAGAAACACTAGAATAACCAGCACTAAAAGTGTAGCAGTTTTTATTCTTAATG
>NW_011100847.1:0-468 GCF_000146605.3 Meleagris gallopavo | reverse complement strand
AGAAGGAATTTCTTTTTCCTCAGTATTTCATACACTGACAAATTTTGTCAGTATTTCCACATACTTACAAACACATCAAGAATATAATTCAAGTGAAATTCTTACCAAGATGACAACAAGAAAAAAGAAAAAAGAAAAAAGAAAAAAAAAACAAAAAACGGTGATCTGAAATACGTAACTCCGCATGAAGGGAATACTGACCTTCACTTGCCGTCATTCTTTGTGAACAAAGTACAGGAAAAAAAGATGTTTACATAATTGTTCTAGGCTTACACACAGACAAGTAACTGTTTGTCCTGTTCTAAAGCATAAAAAGAGAAACTTTAGACTTCTTAAGCAGTCAGATTCCTTTACAGTAGGCAGATGCTTTGGACTGAAATTAAAGTTTAAAACTTTCATTTTCCTTTAATCGTCCATGGTTTTATTCTTTGCAGCAGCATCAGCATGATCAAACCATGTAACCTTTAT
>NW_011100846.1:0-708 GCF_000146605.3 Meleagris gallopavo | reverse complement strand
CCTCAGGAAGGAAGCCTTAGAGGCCCAGGAGTAGGCTGTGTGCACGTGCCGTGAGGCAAGCCGGCAGTGAAGAAGAAAGGCATGGCTGAACAGTGAATTTTTTCTGAGACTCCAGGAGAACAAGAGTTTCCCTCGTGTGCAAAAAGGACTGGGAAACTGGGGGAAAGTACCAGGAATTTGCTAGCATATGCAGGGAGAAAATCTGAAAGGCTGCAGCAACAGATAGGACCAGCTAGGATCCATCTGAGGGCACTGAGAGAGCTGGCGGAGGTGGTTGCCAGGCAGCTTTCCACAGTCCAGCAGTGGTCCTGGTCAGTCACAGGGGTCCCAGATGACTGGAGACTTGCTAACGTGACCCGAATCTCTGTGAAGGGTTGTAAGGAGGATGTGGGGAGCTGCAGGCCTGTAAACATGACCTTGGTGCTGGGGAAAGTTGTGGTACAGATCATGTTGAGTGCAATCACATGGCAGGTGTGGGACAACTGGGGGATCAGGCCCAGACAGCGTGGTTTCACGTGGTCCTGCCTGAGCAACCTCATCTCCTTCTATGATCTGTGGAGGTGGGTGAAGAGTTGGACTGGATCGTGGAGGTCTTTTTCATCCTAGCCATTCTGTGATTCTGTGTTAATTCAGCATAAATAATGATGTTCTGTGTTCTCTGCCATCTTCATGTGAGTGTGACTAAAGTGTTAAAGATTGCTAGATCCA
>NW_011100845.1:0-561 GCF_000146605.3 Meleagris gallopavo | reverse complement strand
AAAGACGGACATCTCAAAATGGGGCCAAGAGGAAGATCAGAAACTAGAAGATTTAAAGACAGACTTAGTTAATGCCCCAGTATTAAGCCTGCCTGATATTAAGAGACCATTTTTACCTGTTTGTGAATATAGATGGAGGGACAGCATTTGGGGGTCCTGACACAGGAATGGGTAGGAAGAAACCTGTAGGGTACTTTTCTAAGTTACTTGATCCTGTGAGTAGAGGGTGGCCAACTTGTGGCCAACTTACAAGCCATAGTGGTGGTAGCCCTTTTAGTAGAAGAAGCTGGTAAAATAACCTTTGGTGGAGAATTAAAAGTATATACCCCCACAACATTAGGGGAGTATTACAACAAAAGACAGATAAATGATAACTGATGCCAGGTTGTTAAAATATGAGGGGATATTAGTACACTCCCCCAGATTGGAGATTGAAATTACAGGCTTACAGAACCCTGCTCAATTTCTTTATGGAGAACCGAATGGAAATCTAATCCATGATTGTATACAATGTATAGAACATCAATCCCAAATTCGGGAAGACCTGGAGGAAGAAGAGTT
>NW_011100844.1:0-359 GCF_000146605.3 Meleagris gallopavo | reverse complement strand
ATGTAAAAAAGAACTATCCATAATTTAAATATATATAATGCCCAACAAAACTGCTTGACAGTGCCTCACCTACATCACACTGATAAGGAGTTGGCTGTCCAACTGCAGTTTTTTATCTTCTGAGATTTATTCAAGTACTGTATGCGTGACTAGTGCACTTGAATTCAGAGTACAGTTCTTGTAAGAGAAGTTACTTCTGTCCAGAAATAGACTTGTTTGTTTGAGAGGAGTTGTCAGTTTCCTCTCCGTGTGAAGGAAAGCGCAGATAACTAGACTGTTTTGGATCATTCCAAGCCTTCTTATTGGCATCCTCCTCTTTTATGCAATCCTATTTTAATAAACTTCAGGTGAATTGTTAA
>NW_011100843.1:0-530 GCF_000146605.3 Meleagris gallopavo | reverse complement strand
GCAGAAAGAAAGAAAGAAAGAAAGAAATGTGTGTTTGGTCTGTTTGGTAAATAAACCCAGAGCTCAGAGCACGGCTGTGTCACAGGGGCAGGTTTATGAGTCAACACATCATAATGTTTCGGGGAACAGAGATGCCAAGCTTGATGATTACCTGTTGAGAAAATTCCTTATGGAGAGAGAATTTAAATCTGCTTTAAGTGAATGCTTAAGCAAGGAAGTTTTAATTTCATTTTCCATAAATGCCTGTGACAGAAAAATAAAAAATAAAAAGTAAGTGTACCTACAGAAAGGGAAAACGAAAAAGATTAGAAGGTTTTTTTTCCTGGAATTACAAATTAAGAACCAGAACATCTCTCCGTACATACCTTTACTAGTTTATTTCCTACAGTAACTACTCATGACCTACTTGAAGACACACAGTAGGAAAATATTAAAAAGATAAAGGAGTTTACATACACCTACACAATCTATTCAGAGACCGTAACAGAAAAATCCAACTATGATTTTCGTTCTGTAACTTCTAAATGCAA
>NW_011100842.1:0-325 GCF_000146605.3 Meleagris gallopavo | reverse complement strand
CAGCTGAAGTGTTATGTCAGGATTGAAAATAACTTGTAAGTATTACAAGTATATTTAAAGTCAAAATGTAGATTAAATCATTTCATGTTGATTTAAAAAAAAAAAAATGGAGTAGAGAAATGTTTCATCTGTGTCAATGGCAGTAGTATTATCACTGTGCATGACTGCCAGTGTTTCTCCTTGTATTTCACAGGGTCACTCACAGTATCATTACCACTAATGTTCTGATTGTCTCCAGAAACAGAGACTTATTTGGTTACCTTATCTAGCCTACCTTGATAGCCTTGATAGGCTATTCTATTCTCCAATTACTTTTTTTTTTTTT
>NW_011100841.1:0-720 GCF_000146605.3 Meleagris gallopavo | reverse complement strand
AGTGTACCTATCCAATCTTCTGCAGGAGAGTTCTGTGGGAGACAGAGTTGAGGGCTTTGCTGAAGGCAAGGTAGGCCATATCAACAGCCTTTCCCTCATCCACCAAGCAGGTCACTCAGTCATAGAAGGACATCAGGTTGGTCAAGCAGGACCTGCCCTTCATGAACCCCTGGCTAGGCCTGATCCCCCGTTGTCCCTGTGATCTGCTCCATAACCTTCCCTGGCACTGAGGTCAGGCTGACAGATCTGTTGTTCCCTGGATCCTCCTTACAACCCTTCTTGTAGATGGGAGTCACACTGGCATGCCTCTAGTCCTCTCCAGTTGACCAGGAACACTAGATGATGGAAAGCAGCTTGGCTATCACCTCTGTCTGCTCCCTCACTTCTCTTGGGTGGATCCCACTAGGCACCATGGACGTATAGCAGTCCAAGTGGAGTAGCAGGTCCCTAACTGTTTCTACCTGAACTGTGGGAGATTTATTCTGCTCCCCATCCAAGACTTCCTGGTCAAGGGGTAGAGTACTCCAAGGATAACTGATCTGACTTTAAAAGACAGACATAAAGAAGGCATTGAGAACCTCAGCCGTTTCCGTTTCTACAATAGTCACATTCCCCACCTGTATGGGGCTGCTGAATCACAGCCTGAACCTCTGATTAATCACCTGAGGCAAGCAATGAGTCAGCCACAGGAGCACAGGTGAAGGCAATTCACCTGTGCTG
>NW_011100840.1:0-439 GCF_000146605.3 Meleagris gallopavo | reverse complement strand
TATATATTGCTACTTTTGACCCATTTCTGGGTCCTCTCATTCAAGGGCTTCTCTGAGTCTAAAGTGCAGGTCCAGAAAGCATTTTTTTAGGTCTATTACACTAAACCATTTATGTCTGTGTGGGATCAGATTAATTAAAGTATAGGGGTTAGGAACCAGGGGACGTCCCTTGAGAACTGTTTCATTAACTTTTCTTAGACCTTGTACCAGCCAATAGGTGCCTTCTGAACTGGCAAAACTGGAGTGTGTATAGGGTGACATACAGAGTTCCAGAAGACCACCTTTAACCAGTGTTTGTATCCCAGGCTTTAGACCCATTATTCTTTCTAAAGGTATGGGGTATTGTCACTGTTTCACAGCTTCACTCCCTCCTTGGACAGTTATTTATTTTTTTAAGGGAGTAATTGTGAATCCACCCCAGTTTCCTTCTCCTGCTCAC
>NW_011100839.1:0-517 GCF_000146605.3 Meleagris gallopavo | reverse complement strand
GTACCGAGACAATAAAAAACCTACAAATGTGATAAACTTTTCATGTGGCTTAGAATACTCTGAGAACAAAAAACTGCTTGACTTGGTATTTACTATATGCGTTGTGATGGAGATTTTCCATAGAGGATATGTGTCGAAGCATTCTATGTTGGCAAAAATGCTGAGCAAAAGTACAGGAAATAAACTGAATAGTAGAGGATAGTTTCTCCTTTTGTAGAGAGAAGCACTACTGTATAGGGATGATTTCAAAGAGATTTTGGCTAGTGAGGAGAATACTCTGGAAAAGCATCCAATGTTTGCTTTTGTTGAGACTGGTAGAACACTTTTGTACATTATATACAACTTAATTCTGAAATACTTTTACTACCTCAGCAATTCTCACTGTATTTGGTAACTTGAAGTGGATATCTATGGTGGTAGAAGCCACAGCAAACCGTGGACTGATTTGCACCTTTGGAATTGCTCTGGTATTTTTGACATTTGGATTTGACCCAAATTTGTATTCCTAAGAATTCAT
>NW_011100838.1:0-513 GCF_000146605.3 Meleagris gallopavo | reverse complement strand
GGGGGGGGAAGGGGGTTGGGGTGAGGGTTGTAACTATGGTGAAGGAAAGTAACTTAATCCATACACATTAATGTTTCTTGTAAACCAACCATACTTCTAGAAATACATTGTCAAAAGAATTCTTCCATTGGTGAATATTCATTTATTCATAGTATTTCTGATTTTGTTTATATATGGCTGGTTTTTGGATCGTTCTATTCGAGGAAATAGATTGCATAACTGAAGGAAACCCATAGCAAAACTTCACTAAACTATTTTTAAAAAATGAAGTAAAACACAAATAAAGTTTGTGGATTCTTTTAAATCAGTGCAGATAATATCTTTTTGTGATTTCATAAATATTAAGGGATGTTCTAGCAGCAGCTCAAATAATTAATATGAATAATAATATGACCTATAATAGTATGATTTCTAATGAAGCCATTTGTTACTAAAAAGGATCCTGAATTTTGCCCAAGTTATAAACTTTATCGATTTCCTGTTTCCTTTTGCTAAGAGAAAATGAAAAATGAA
>NW_011100837.1:0-371 GCF_000146605.3 Meleagris gallopavo | reverse complement strand
TTTTTTTTTTTTTTTTTTCTTCTGTTGCTGCTTGTTTGTCCATTTATTTGAGCTGGTCCATCACTACTAGTCCACTTTTTATTCCAGTTTGTTTACAAAAATGAACTGATTTAAGAGGTGAAAAAAGTTATGTCTACATGATAAAGACTATGACCTAGGTGTTTCACCTACCATGTGTACTTGTTACTAATTTGGAAATACACTATTAATTTTATTACTCTGGAGGACAAGAAATTGGGAACAGAAAGTGTTTTACTTTCTTTATCTGAACAAAATACTCTGAGAGGCTGAATGTCACCAATGATATTGTCTTGTATCATCTTGATTATGTATGTTATGGAAAGATACATGAAGACATTTATGAAGTATGA
>NW_011100836.1:0-511 GCF_000146605.3 Meleagris gallopavo | reverse complement strand
TGTCTGTGTTTTGTGATTACAGGAACTCTCCAAATGCCAGAACAATGTTTTCACCAGGTGTTTGCTCCTCCATCAACATTTTAACCATATAAGCCACTGTTAGTGCTTTGTTGGTTGGTTTGTTTCTTGTTTTATAGCACTGTGGAGACATCCATGACAGTAAAGTCTTTAAAACATAAAAAATGCAGAATTTCAACAACTACACCACAGCACTTCTTTGTAATCCTTCCGATTTCTTTTTTTTCCCCAAAGCTTCAGAATCTGTGTGACAGAGTTATCCTCCTACCATTTCAGCCTCTAAATAATTTATTTGTCAAACAGAAAACACGAATTCCTAATTGCTGATTGAATTTCTTTTTCTCTCAAAGATTTTAAGAAGATTGTGAATGGCACGCATGCAAATGTACAACATCTGCAATTATTCATTTCCAGTTTTTTTTCCCTAGCAAAACAGTTTTGTCCATGTTCTGACACCAGTATTAGTTTCTCCAGCAGTCTCATTCTCACTGCC
>NW_011100835.1:0-398 GCF_000146605.3 Meleagris gallopavo | reverse complement strand
AAAAGCAGGAGCCTGGCAGCAGGCACAGGGCCACGGGGCTGAACACCCCAACTCCCGCCCCACGCTCCCCAGCCTCCCTGCAGCTCCAGCTGCCAGGGAGGCACAAGCCCAAGTAGCTTAACGTCCCCACCATCTCCTGCAACTCTGGCTGCCAGAGAGCTGGAGCAGAGTGAGAACTTGTAAAACAAATGTCTTATCCCCACAAAAAAGAACTTTGGAAGTTAGTAGAGTTTAATTTATTTTATTTTTATTTTATTTATTTTTTTTTTGTAGGCATCGGGATTTAAGAAGAACCATTTCAAAACCATGTTCTCCTTACATATACTGTAATGAACTTTGCACATTAAATGCTTTTCATTACTCAATCTACAGGGAAGATGAACATAATGCAGATCTTC
>NW_011100834.1:0-506 GCF_000146605.3 Meleagris gallopavo | reverse complement strand
GATTTTACTGCCTTTTGTGCAGTTTCTACTGAGAAGAGTGTATTAAGAGCTCAGGGAGTCTTCCATGCATAGAGGAGATCTTAAATTTTTAAATTAGAGTACAAGGAACAGGTAATATTTAAACTGCAAGTTTTGTAGGAGGAATATGTATGAAGCATTTCAGGCTATATAAGTTATATCTTGTTTTACAGAAAAAAAATAATTGATTTTGATTAAGGATTAGCCAAACTGCATTTCTTGTAGAGACTGGTAAAATATGAAACCAGATGCTCTGATTATTATATCACTAATTTGCGTAACAAACTTTTTTTCTTTTTTTTAATGTTCCTTCCTCTAAGGTTTCAACAATATAAAAACCTTAAGTTCTGCTCCAATTCAGGCAAACCACCATGCAGTTTTAAAATTAGAATGCCATCTCTTAAAATACGACAACAGTTTTGTACAAAAAGTAGAACATTTTTCCAAGCAGACACAGTGAAGTAGCTGTGGGGTTAGCAGACATCAAA
>NW_011100833.1:0-552 GCF_000146605.3 Meleagris gallopavo | reverse complement strand
GCTCCTCTGAGCATCGACCAGTACCTCCAGGTCCATTCCCTCTACACAGTTTTCCACCACTCTGCCCCACGCCTGTAGCGTTGCCTGGGGTTGCTGTGGCCAAAGCCCAGGACCCGGCATTTGCTCTTGTTGAACCTCATCCCATTGGCTTCAGCCTGTCAGATCCCTCTGTAGGGCCCTGCAGCCCCCAGGCAGATTGACACTCCCTGCCAACTTGGTGTCATCTGCAAGTCATGGATGATGGCAAATGCCTTATGAGGGTGGTTAAAGCAGTGGGAACAAAACAACTGGCAACAGAGGGGTAAACCTGTAGGGGCTGCTGAACTGGGCAAAGACATTGCTGCCCAAATAAGATATGGATGTAAAAGGTGTGCCATGTGGATGCTCATGTGCCCAAGAGTCGGACTACTGAAGAACAACAAAATAACCATCAGGTAGACAGAGCTGCCAAACCAGAGGTGGCAAAAGTAGACTTGGACTGGCAGAAAAAGGGTGAATTATTTCTAGCTTGATGGGCCTATGAGACCTCGGGCCATCAAGGAAGAGATGCAA
>NW_011100832.1:0-411 GCF_000146605.3 Meleagris gallopavo | reverse complement strand
TCTTGTGGGTGGCAACCCTGCATGGCAGGGGGAGTTGGAACTGAATATCTTCAACATCCATTCCAACTTAAGACATTTCATGATTCTAAAATTACACAGTTCTCTTCAGGCAAGTAATTTCCTGATGATCCTATCTCCCTTACTGTCTTTTGACAGAAGAAACTGCTTTCTGCATATGGCAAGAAAAGGCATATATGAATCTGGCTGGTGTATGAGGGCTGCACCAGAAATAATGCCTTCATTATGTGTGTCATTGTACTCCTTGGGTCTGTTGTAGTTTCCATGGAAATAAATAGGAGGCATTACTTTCAGAGCTGTCTGCATACATTGTGTTCACTTGCTTTATATTGAAAACTCTTGGGGCAGTAGAAGTCTATTCTGTGAAATAGCTAGACACATGGTTTTTTTGTT
>NW_011100831.1:12482-14153 GCF_000146605.3 Meleagris gallopavo | reverse complement strand
AAGAATTTTTTTCGCCATATATTTTGTACAGTAAGTAAAACCAGTTCTCCAGAGTTTGAGTGTCATTTTGTAATGCAAATCTCCAAAAGATTTGATTCAATTGGTATTATCGTGCTTCTGAGTCCCATTGGAAAAACAAAACAAAACAAACAAGCAGTTCATTATTTCTTCTAAATGGAAGAGCTTAACTTTCAAAAATGAATTTTCCAGCAAAATTTTCAGTTACATGTTAGAAATTGAACTTTGTCTACTTTAAATTTTAGTGGGCCAAATTCCCTAGATCTGTATATGTTTAATTCAGGATAAGCAGCTGTGTAGGAGAAAGTAGTTCATCTTCTTTTGCTTTTCTTAGTTTTGGAATAGTTTGTGAAAATATATTTTGTCTTGGCTGTTCATTCCTATCTCTACTTCTCACTTTGTCCTTTCCCCAAACCCTTTTACTTGATACTAACCAGGTGTGAGTGATATCACTTGTCTGTATACATAACTGGCCAGTTCTGCTCACACACGTGACTTGATGAATGAATTAAATGCAGTGGGCAGACTGTAACTTATATTACCTTAGCCTTAGTCCTGGGGAATTAGGTTTGCGAACCCAAGGCTGAGCTATCGTATTACTTGAACTTATTATACAGCAGATCACTAATGCTACTGACTTGGCTCACAGGGACAAAGCCACAGAACTTTCATATTTTCTCAGTGATTCTTTCAAAGCAGTGAAATACGATGGGATTTCAGTTCAATGATGATTCAATCCAGCAGCATCTTGTTTGAAAGAGTAAGAAATTAGAACTGGTAACAAAAGGGCAAAATCATTTCACAAGGTGGAAAATTGTATTTAGATTCAAAAATGTTAAAATGGAAAAGTGGGCATTGGGTATTGGTGCCTTCAAGCAGCCAAACTAAACCCTGAGGTGTTGTCAGGTAACCTCATCAGATGAACTGCTTTATAACACATTGTCTATCTGACATAAGTTTTGGGCATTTTCTGAAAAATGATAGTAAACAGGAATACGAAAATCATATCTTAGTGAAAAATCACAACTTTCATCCCACTAACACAGATCTAGTTATCACTGGGTGTAGTATCACACATATGATTCATCAGAGTAGCGATGAAGTGATAAACCAGAACTATTACTTTCCTATCCACCAGGAACTCTGGAAAGATGGTTAGATGAGGAAGAAATCTTGTACAAATATTTTGTTCCTTCCTTCACATTATAGCAATGGAAGTGGGCACATCTGAGTGGGCTTTATTCAAACCATGATGGGAACTGAGTCTGGTCACAAGATCTGTTTCTATTAAAGATGCTGTGTTCATCTAATTCATTTCAGAATTTCAGTCTTTCATAATTATCTGAGTCACACATCAGTGCTATCCAATCCAGATGAAGGGTGGGAGAATGTTGAAACAACTTGCAGAGCTATAGCTTCCCTTTATTAACTCTTGAAAATCCTTTATTCATTAGGCTTGAATATACAAATAATTTAACTTTAACTTTGCAATTTGATAAGGAATGTATTCATTTATTATTTATTTGTTGATTATTGATTAATGTTACAAGGAAAAATTTGCAACTATCTAATGAGGTGACATCGGAGCAGTAGTTGTTAAGAACTTAAATTATTATTTTTTTACTTTATAAATAATTACTCTGCAAAGTTGTG
>NW_011100831.1:8870-11136 GCF_000146605.3 Meleagris gallopavo | reverse complement strand
GAGAAATGCGCAAGTGAAATGGTTGTTGCAATTAAAAAAAAACACAAAAGTAATGCGGAGACCCTTTAAACTGCAAGGCCTGAAGAAGGAAACTAAAAAATCTAATCCCTAGAAATCTAACTCCAGAAGAAAGAAACCTAACTTGTTCTGGGGTCATTTGATGTATGAATAGTTGAGATTAGCAGATAATAGACATTTTCCTGCTTTTTGTCTAACAACAGGAAAATAATTCAGAGTATAGACAAGCAGTATGTAGCTTATGAGTTATTCAGTTCAAGGGAAGCAAACATAAAAAGCACCTTTGAAGCTGAAAAGTTTGAATTAATTGCTTTAACTACTACCAGTTAAGATTTTTCTCACAAAGGCTTTTCTATCTCCAGGATGTATCTACACTTACTGAAGTGTAAATGAACTCACAGAATGCATCTGATCTTTCTCTGGTACTGCAAGTACTACAAGCTGTTTCCAAACTTAAGTATTCTTGTAAAGAAACTGTAAAACCCATGTCGGAATAAAAAGGGAGTTTGAAAACCTCTGGAATTCTGCTCTTCAGGCAACTGCCTGAGAATGAATGTCAAACGTACGTGCTTTTCAAGTAAGTAGAGAGCAGGACAGATGTGAAACAGATGTCGAACTTCAATGTTAAATAATACTCATTTCCATTGTATGTGTCCTACTAATCATTTGTATGTTTACTCCCTTGTCTTCATAAAAGCTAATATTAAAAAAGCCTAATGTTTACAGATTGTCCAAGAACAGAGAACATTTCCTTATTTTAGAAAATAGGAAACAATAAGCTTCATGTAATCAGGCATTGTTTAAAACATCTGCTCCTATTTAGGTCTTGGGGTATCTGTTTTACACCCTTTTAAAATTTATTATTATTATTTTTTTATGCAATAAACTCCTCCATTCGATCCTAAGTAAAATTTCTGATTTGTATCTATGTGTGTTAAAGATAGATGCACCTCAGTACAAATCTTATGAGTCACATGATTTAAGAGATCTTGAGTAAGAAACCTTGAGATTGTAAATCATAACACAAAATTTTACTTTTGTATTTATTTTATGTTGTTTATTCTGTGCTCTAGCCTTAAGATCTTGAATACTTATACTTTTCTGCCTCAGTATATGTACGAGAGCAGTATCAATATGAAAATTTTGAGTTTTGCATAATTCAGTGATACCACATTGTCAGACTTTAAAAAAACTGACAGCAAACAGTACAGTCAGAGAATGATAAAATTGTTGAGGTTCAGAATATTTAGAGACTACTAAGATTACCCCCTTACTCAAAGCAGAGTCAGCTAGAGCATGCTGTCTAGGTCAAGATCCTGTCAGATTTTCAAGATATTCTTAAAATTACCTTCATTTCTGTTTCCTGAAATTATATCTTAAAAGCAACAAAAACTTCTCAGATCAACAAGGAAAAGTAAAAATTAGCATCCCTCGGTAAAGGAATTTTGTCGTGGAGTGTTTCCTAGAATGCTGCAGCACATGCTGGCTTTCCTGTGTGTGGGCAGGAGAGATGGTGCCAAAAGTAGTTTTTTTCCTTTTAGATTGTAGAAGCGCAGTCATGCTCTGTGCATGGTGTTACAAGTTGAAAGAAAAGCTGAAATATTCCTGAGGATGTTATTAAAACATTTGCAGTAAGAAGACAAAGTCCAAACATAATTTTAAACACTTTAAAGGCTTTGTTCTACTTGTTAAAAACCTTTTGGGATCTGGCAGGGTTTTTGAAGTTTTCTGGGCTCTTCATATTACACTCAAATGATGTTTCTGGGAACAGCTATGACACTGCTTGGATTGTGGTCATGTCTTTTACATGCTCCCAAGTGTGTTTGATGCTTGCTGGTTGACAAAGAATTATTTGTGCTTTTTAATAAGAAACAGAAATATTTTTTTGCACCTTTACATCCACTCTCATGATATCTTTAAAATAAAAAGTGTAAAGTGTTTTTTTTTCTTTTTTTCTTTTAGGTCATATTCTTAATATTATTATATCTCTTAAATCATAAGTCTAGTCATAAATAATATATTTAAATTATTTTATTTTAATTCTTAAATGCTAGCTTGTTCTCTTGAACACAGCTGAGTCACATTGCAACAACACTGGTGCAGAAACAGACATCTGGGCTGACTTTCACAGAATGGTTGAGGTTGGAAGGGATCTCTGGGT
The DNA here is from genome assembly GCF_000146605.3 of Meleagris gallopavo. Taxonomy (NCBI): domain Eukaryota; kingdom Metazoa; phylum Chordata; class Aves; order Galliformes; family Phasianidae; genus Meleagris; species Meleagris gallopavo. The sequence goes on along the minus strand of NW_011100831.1, from coordinate 8,957 downwards.
ATGATGTAGTCCAACCATCCTGCTCAAGCTGAGTCCCCACAGCACATTACCCAGCATTGTGTCCAGATGGCTTTTAATACCTCCAGA
>NW_011100831.1:4456-8850 GCF_000146605.3 Meleagris gallopavo | reverse complement strand
AATCCCTCCAGAGAAGGAGACTCCACAGTCTCTCTGAGCAGCCTGTTCCAGTGCTTTGTCATCCTCAAGGAAGCTTTTTCTCAAGTTCAGATGTAATGGCCTGTGCTTCACTTCATACCTATTGCCTTTTGTCCTGTCACTGGGCTCTGCTGAGGTGATTCTGGCCCTGTTCTCTCAGCACTCTCCTTTCAGATACTTATAGAAACTGATGTGAGCCTGAGTCTTCTCTAGGCTGAACAGTTCAAGCTCCCTCTGTCTTTCGTGACAGGAGAAATGCTCAGACTCTTCACCATTTCAGTGGCCTTTTACTGGAACACCTCCAGAGCTTTACATCTACTGGGGAGCCCAGCACCGAACACTGTTCTCCATGTGAGGCCTCACCAGGACTGAGTAGAGGGGAAAAAGAACCCTCCTCAGTCTTCTGGCATTACTCTTCCTAATGCACCCCATGATACCATTGCCCTTCTTGGCCATAATGGTACATCGCACTTCCTTTAATCTTGTAGTATTGTGAAGCTGTGACATCTCAGTGAGAAAATTGCTATCCAGTCTTGGTTAGTCTTGAAACTCAGGCTCCACGGCTAGCGTTGAAGTCTAGCTAAAACCAGCTTTCTCTAGCACAGGGAGATGCTTCTTCAGGTGTCTTTGTGTATGGTCAAGGAACATACAGAGAGTAGTCTAGAAGCAGTCAAATACACCTGTGGCAGAGAATGACTGAATGACATGTTTTTGTTTTGATCCTCTTTCCTGTACATAAGTAATTTTGTGGGTACATCCACTGCACAGTAATATTAAGATCGCAAATTGTGAGGTACTCTAGATAGAATGCATTTTAAATGCTTTTCCAAGATCACGGACAAATCTTCTGCTTGCTCTCAGCTGTCTTGTAAGTAGAAAAGGTGTTCACTGGAGGAAAGAATGTGATTCTTAGAGATGTACATAGTGTCAAAGAAACTGCAGCACAGAGAAAATGTTTTGCAGGAGGATACTCTTCCATCCATTCCTCCCAGCCTACCAACTGGGAAGAGCTCATGAGTGAAGCACTGCTCTGATTTTGATTCAGACTGTACCCTTGAAAAGGTATTTTGAAGATCTGATGTGCTGTTACTGTGACTAAAATTAGTTTATTCTTTTTAATTTTATAATTACTTTCCAATATCATGTCTGAGTCCTTCTGGATACCTTGGAAAGAGATGTAACAAGAAAGCTGAGAAATGGTTACAGTACACAGGAAGCATGTACTGTAACATACAGCACGTCATGGCTGCAGCAGCCATTGCACTGATACTCTCTGCACCAGAGCCTGTATGCAGCTCTGCTGCTGACCTCATCGGGCTGCTGCCCTTATGAGGTGTCTGATGACCTGTGTCCTGAGCTGGTCCTGCCTTTTGACTCTGCTACAAGGGAAGATGAGTTGAAATCTTCTTGCAACATCATATCTCCTTATGTAGAGTTTGCGCTTGCATCAGCTGAGGGAGGGCAAACTCTACCACTGCTACCCTTCCAAGTGGTGGAGTTAAGGTAGAGATTATGTGAGCAAAGAACCTGGGGTTTATATCTTCACAGAACTCAGTAGAGGCTAACAAAATACATGCTCCCTAGGTGATCTGAAGGAGAGTAACTTTTTCTCTTTTCTTTTCTTTTCTTTTCTTTTCTTTTCTTTTCTTTTTATCTTCTTTTCTTTTCTTTTCTCCCTGAAGCTGCTCAGGAAGAAGTGCAAGCATACATTAAATCTCATGTAAAATGCCAATATTTATATCAAATAGCTTTTCACAAGCAGAAATATCAGGAGGTAAAATATAACAAGCTGTTGTAGTTAAGTAATTATCTCCAGAGAAATTCCTCAGAATACAGTTTGCTTATGAATTAACTGAATTTCTACTGGCATTTTTTTCAGCAGATGATCAAGATCAAATTGAACCATCCTACTCACTGCTTAGGGGGATGTCTCACATCCACATGTTAATCCTCTTGGTGTGAACTGAATATAATATATAGTATAGTATTCTCATGGTTTTTGAGGTTCCACTGATTTGGTTCCTTTTTGAGGTCAGTGTTACATGTCATCCTTTACAATTATATTCTATATGGAAGGGGAAAGTAAATGTCCCCCTTTTCCTGCCTTGTCTCTGAGATGTAGAAAAAGACAACACTGACGCATCACTATGATATGTTGTTGAATAAACATCTCGAATTCTGTGATTTACATGTGCTTGTTATGTGAATAAGGCCTATCCACATTATTATATTTAGTGGATTTAATCTTTAAGTTAATTTTCTAGTTCCTTTGGCAGGTAATTTTTCCCAACAAAGAAGTGAAATATTCAGTCCATAGTGAGCCACTGTCCACAATTATATCTCAAATAATTTTCCTGCTTTGAGGAATTATTTTTTTCACTGTATAAAGATGGCTAAATTAAATTTATTAATTAAGAAGCTTATGTGGAGGTTTTTTTAAAGGCCATGACTCAGTGGTCCAAATATATCAATAGCGTGGGTGGACAGAGGTCTACTGCAGTTAATGAAATTTTATCTGCTTACAGATTTTGCTCAGCTTATAAGTCAATAATAAATTAGAATAGCTACTGGATAGAAAAAAAAACAAAAACAACAATCGATTTATTAAAGAACAGAAAAACAGTAGCTCTTCTTGCTCATACGTACAGTCCTGTGCTTACAATATAAATATCTTCTGAAAGACAAACTCTACATTTCTCTTATACTCAAAATTCAAATTTTTGTGCGGTTCTGTGTGCTTCATGAGACTCAGTGTTCTGTAAGGACATTTAAAACACTGCCTGGAGTGGTTTGCATCCATATCTTTACCTGTGCTGAATGTGGACTGTGGCCAAATTGCATATTGAGCCATGATATTTGTCCTCTGCTATCTCCTGAGCCATAAATGAAAAATATGAAATAAATAAATAAGGGCCAAAATAATACAGTTTAAACATAAACAACAGATACTAACACTCAAGGAATAAAACAGCATGGAGATATCCCATTCTGAGGTTTCCAGAAGATGGGGAAGGAATTGGAATCTAAAATCCAGCACCAGCAAGACTTTGCACTGGCACCACTGCATGAAATTAGATAATCCTGTTTTAGCTGTAGCCTGTTTGTGTTTCCTCTGCATTTTATTTGTATCCTTCCTTCCAAACTTCAGGTTTAAGTTGGTGAAACTACTTTTTTTTTCAGTAAGTGATTTTTTTCTGTTGCTCCAGAAGTGGAGGAATCTGAAATGTGGCTGGGAGTAGGAGCTTTGTATTCAGCAGTTCTGGTCTGAACTTGAAGAAAACATGAGTTTTAGCACTGAGACAGAGTAGTGACATGCTAGATCCTATTCCCATAGGTAAATTCAGGTAGCGGAGAAGGGGCTGAGGGTACTTCATCCCAATAGACTTAGTCACATATGACATAGAGTTCCAGAGCATGGAAATAGCTCTAGTAGAACAATGGAACATGTAGATTCATTTGTTAATACACAAACAAAGAAGAAGACCTAGCGTTTTTAAACTCATTAGAGTCAGAAGGATTGAATCAAATTTCTGTTATGTCTAAAAGAAAACAAACATGCCAGCTGGTACATGTACAGATATTTTTTTCATTATTTCTGTCATATACAGATTTGAATGAGCTTATTTTCACTGATTCTCAAGAAAAAAAAATCTATTTCAGCACCATTTATTTATTTTAAGACTTGTTTTTCATATCCTTTTTTATAAGCTTTAGAGGTAAATTATTTTTCTGCCATTATTTATGGGTCCACTTATGGTTTGGCAATGGTTAATTTATGTTTGCTTTTCTCTCCCAGGTCAGATTTTTCTCCAGGAAACCAGTTTATACAATCTCAAATTCCTGGGTTTTCTATATCACTTGTACATAGAACCGTATAGTATCTGAAGTTGAAAGGGACCCACAAGGATCATCAAGTCTAACACATGCCATCTAACCTCTTGCAAAATTTTTGTTGTTGAAGATCTCATGAAACTTGTATTAGATGTTGCATGAGGTAATTAGAATATATATCCTCCATATTTTTCATCCTTAAAAATAAAGCTTCTGTTAGATAACACTACTGTGATACATGTGAAAATACTTCACCACGACTCTTCATGCACAAATACATCGGTGGCTTTAGCCAATGTGGCAGAAATTTCATTCCATAGAAAACTGAGATTTGAGCAGATTTCCAGTTCTACTTTGTGCTACTCCTTCATTGTTGGTAGGTCATAAAAAGTGCCATCATCAGTCCTGTTGGAGAGTTCATGCTGATTTTTGCCCCAGACATTTCAGTTGTAAAAGTATACAGTCAGGAAAATGGCAGAATTTTACCATTCAGCATCTATTGCTTCAGACTTTTTAATATCAAGCAAAGGAAACAAAAATATTTT
>NW_011100831.1:0-4323 GCF_000146605.3 Meleagris gallopavo | reverse complement strand
AGCTTGGTTAATACAAGACAGTGGTTTTTGACAGTCCTGCCAATATCTGTCTTGAGATTATTGCTAAACAAAGGAAGCAGATTTGGCAGAAAAGAAACCAGGCTGAAGATAGTAAATCCTTTCTTTAGTGATTTTTGCAGCAATGAAGTATATAAAGGAACATTTGAATAGGAAGAAGTAGCATGTGATGGTAAGAAATGCTGGAATTGTTTGTCCAGAGAGTGGTGCTCTGATCTCATCCAAAGCGTTACATTCCTATTTCACCAACCATGTTGCCCTGGGGTTCTGATAAATTCCTGTGTTAATCTTCAGCCTCACCTGAGACACATCCCAGTTTGTGGAGATCTGTATGCAAGGAGCGGAATTCATGCATGAGGAAATAACTTGAAACTTCCCGTTTTAAAGGGAATGCAGAAAAAGGCCAAAGAGAGTGGGAACTATTTTATTATCAAAGCTGAAAATCAGATGAATGACATTAACTTGCAAAGATAATCCTACTAGTTTAGTAGGACCAGGAGTGTAGTTATGAATTAGCAGTGATTTGCTCCAGCTTTTACTGAATAGTAGCTATAAACGCTTCTCAAGTGTAAAATATTATGTGTGAAGCTGTCCAAAGTATTACATTTGCAATGGAAAACACAAATAGGAATAATTCAGAGATCTATGTAGCCCACCTTAAAAAAATGCATAATTTTAAAGTTAGAAGACTTAATCAAAAAGTTGTCTGACTTTGTTCTATCAAGAGATATATATGTATTATCTGGGCTCTAACAGTCTTCTGATATTTCTTGTTACACTCTTGCCTTGCATGCAGTCTTATGCCTCACATGCTTGTGATTGCTCTTGCTTCAGATCTGAGCTAGCGAGCTTTCTAGAAAGGGCCTTTTTCTCTGCCCCTCTTTTCAAGCAGAATTCTTGGCAATTTTATAATTTTGAAGATATATTTTAAAATATTAGGAGTAGCTATATTAAACTAGATGTCTAATTTGGTGGTTGTTTTGCACCAGAAGTGCAGCAGAACTAAGGTCAGAATGCCCTGTGCATTCTTACAATAAAAAGGCAACACTTTCACAGGTGCTGTACTCAAGAGTTCTTTTCCTGCCTTGGAGCATTCTTGCAAATTAGGCCTTGTTTGGGATTTGACACCTGAGAAGAGTCTGATCTGTACTGCAAAATTAGGTGTTAACACAGACTAGCAACCCTCAATTACTGTTCCTGCTGAAGTGCGCTGAGCATAGTTATGTCAGTGATGAGGTCCTTTGTACGAGTTGGTTTGTATGTTTCTTTTCTTGCTTAGAATCTCATATTTCATAACAATTATTTTATTTGTTTACCAGAGAGTTTATTCAAGTAATCTAGTGGAAATATATACAATGATTTTGGTGGGAACTACACTTTCCTCTTTAACCCAGGGTCCTATTTGTTCTGAGATCTATCCTTGTAGCACACAAGAGATGTTTAACTGGGAAAACCACAAAGCTGGGAATCATATTGCACTTGTATTTCTTCTTTTTTGGAAGAAAGATTCGTGAGAGTTGCAGTTCTCCTTGTCTAACCATTCTGCCTGATTCCCCAACTTGTTCAGCCCACTGCATTACATGACAATGCTGGAACATGACTTTTGATCTAAAACAATTGGTGAACTGACTCATAACACTAATCATTTTAGGTCTGAAGTAATGCCCTGTTGTGCCATAATGAAGATGACTCAATACAGTTTCACCATGGAGAGCATTTAGAAGGATAAACTTTTACCCTTAAAGTTTTCTGTACTTTGTTCTTATTTCTTAATTAAAGTTTCATGATACAAAAGACATGGAATTTAAGTGAGAGTGAGTGTTTGTGGCTTTCTTTTATTCAACTATTTAAAAGGCATAAAGAAAAAAAAGCAACCCAAGACACCAGAAATGCTGTTCCTAAAGCCTAGTAGAACCTTACATTTTCATACTGGGAAATCATATTAAGCCACTCAGATTGCCAATGTCCTTAGAATCCTAATCAGATCTGCAGCAAAATGTTATTATCGCATGTTTAATATGTAGCCACATCAAACCTCATCCTGTCCCCTTTCAGTGAACTAGAGATCTTTCTTAACTACAAGCCTTTCTTTTTCGTCTGTGAAGAGAGGACAGAGAAGTGGGTTAAAGTTACAGATGCACAGCATTTATCATAACAGTTTTCAGTGTTCGGAGTTCTTGGATGCGCCAGTTGATATTTAGCACTCAGTTTCAAAGAAGTATATCAGCTTTTGCAAACCTTTTGCTCCCAGCTCGCTACAACAAGCTTGTGGTAAAGCAACAAAGACATACAGTGGGGGAGATGGACAGCAATTGCTTTTGTTCCAAAACAGTTGTTGAAGATTCAGATTGAAATTACTGGCCATGCCTAGTCCCTTTAAAATTCTTAGGATCTGTGCAATTAGTGTTACTGAAATTGAGTTTTGGGTTTCCTTCTCCTCTTGGTGCATCAGAGTCCTTGCAATCATTATGAATCCTTTCCTACTCTTAATGATTAGGACCAGATCTGAAACTTTATGCTAAGCTACAGCAATCCTTTAAAAAAATCAGGTGAATATAAATTCTGTGGCCATTCCTATAGACATGTGCTTCAAAAAGCTTCCTTTCAAAACTTTTGCTAGCAGCATTCTTTACTTAAATGAGAGAACAACTGAAAATTTAAAACTGTTTTGTTGATTCTTGTCACAACTTCTCTGATTTCCTGATGGAAAAAAAACCCCACAATTTTCCCATCTACTTTTCCTTTTTTTTTTTTTTTTCACTGCTAGTAGGCACATGCTTTGTAGAATAATGTACAGTCCTAATTCCTGCTGTCTCGTTACTCTCCTCACATTAGTTACTATTAGATGTTCCTCACATCAACAAATGGTTCCCTGCTCTTCTCAGATAAATTTTTGCCACCTGTAGCCTTGCCCAACTGAACAGTCTCCAGAGTACACACACAGCGAGCCAAGCCTGCCTCTGGCATTAATTAGCAGGGAAGTCCATGTTTACACAACTCCCTGCCTCTGCCATCCTCTGGCACAAACTTTCTAGCTATGATTTAGGCCGTTCAGATACCAGGAGTAATCTTTTTCTATGTGCAGAAGACAGCATGCTGAACGCCTCTGTTGCTAAGTGCTTCCTAGCTACTGTTGCAAAGACATAGAGCTGTGTAGGTCACTTTCATAAATATTTTGTCATGAAAGAGAATGAGACGATAAAGTTATAACAGTGATGCCATCAGATGAAAGAGAATGTAAAGAACAAAACGAAAAAAAATCTGCGGTAAGTGGGAGAATAACTTGGAGAAGATACATGAAAGCATGGGCAGCTTGAGCTGCATTCTTATGGTTACTGTGGTTACTGAAGTCAATATGTCTCTGTGACATGAATGTATTGGAGTAGCTAAGAAAATAAAGGGTTTTTTTTAAGTACAGCAATCAATATGGGACTTTAGGCATTTCTATTCTATTTGTTTGTATTTCTCTAACGTCAGTCTTTATCTCATGCTTCAGCTATTTGTTTCTATAATTTTGACAGTATTGATCTTACATTCCCTGTGTTGCACAACATTTTGAATACTGTGTTCAGCCTCCTAAATAAGGAGAATATTTATATTAGCTGCGGTTGAGTTTGTTTTCAGCAATGTAACTTTCCACTTGATGCACTTGATGTAGCATGTTTGTTACTGCTCATAGGCCAGTTTCTGCAGCCCTGATGAAATGTAATTTCATAGGGATTAAAGTGCATTTTCCTAAGAGATGTAGAGTTATAATCATAACTCTAAGTAAGTTCAGAAGTACTTTGTAGTAGCTGTGGTGTAATGGCTCACCTCTCCCTCATCTTCACTTTCTGCTGCACACACACAGATCTCATAATGTAGATAACCAAGAGCTACACATGTTATTTCTTTCCTTCTGTTCCTTAGCAAGAGATTTGTGATTATTTTCCTTAAGCTGATCTGGAGCAATCCAGGAGGAAGGAATGAACACTCTGCTGATCTGTTTGGAGTCTCCTGTCTCTGTCTTTCACTGCTTTGAATTTCACCAGAGAGCATAGCTAGGGTGACCCATTCAGATGCTTTTCATGTTACATCCTTAAATTTGTAGAGTGCTTTGTGTTTTGTAGATAAAAGAGGTGCCTGCTTCAAGGAACTTATCATCTTAAGTCAGATAAATACAGCATTAGCAATAAAAAACAAATCAACAAAACATGAAGCTGAAATGAAGAGCTTTGCAGAGACATGCTTGGCACAGTCTTTCCATTATTACTCCACATGCGGAGCTTCTGATTGCTCAGTGTTCAGACCTGTTCTTCTCTGACA